>NC_058131.1:716633483-716695031 GCF_016433145.1 Gracilinanus agilis
GAAGGAAGGAAGGAAGGAAGGAAGGAAGGAAGGAAGGAAGGAAGGAAGGAAGGAAGGAAGGTAGGAAGGAAGGAAGGTAGGAAGGAAACAAAGAAAGAAAAAAGAATGAAAGAAAGAAAGAAAGGAAGGAAGGAAGGAAGAAAAGAAGAAAAGAAGGAAGGAAAGAAAGAAGGAAGAAAGACAGATGGACAGATGGATAGATGGATATAGATATCTGTCTATGCTGCTTCTTATAAACTTCTCCCTTCAACCCTTTATGGCTTTTAAGTCTCATCCATGTGACTCCTCTCTCTCCCAAACCTAGTTCATATTCCCTCTATGTCTTCCCATCCTCTGCAGTTCCCATCCATGTTCTTCCTTACCTCATCCACAGAAGGTCTACTAAAGACACCATGGCTCTTTCTAACACCTTTTACTGTCAAGTGGATAACATTGCAACTCTTGGGTTTTTGTTCTCAAGGCATGACTGGCTCTATCTTCATAACAGAGGCAGGAATTAATTTCAAAAAGATGCATTGAGAATATTTTCACAGTGATTAACTGTATATAAATGTTGCATTTCCAATTACCTCTCCATAAATTTCTGTTTGCATTTATAATTCATTTTTTGATATTTAGACTTAGCCTGTCCCTATTTGTTTTATACAGAAAGGATGTATGGAGGTCGACAAATCCTTCTCCAGTTCTGTTACTTCTTAAAATTTTAAAAATCATGCCTAGCTGCTGTCTCATCTTGCAATTTCTCTCAGCACCTGGGGCCTCCTGATCGCAGAATATCCCATCATTCCTGTGGCCTTTTTACTCTAGATTATCCCTCCAGGAGGTCTGTGTTCTCCACTGCATGGAAGAGCACAAGTCAGCCAACTGGCCTTCCTTCTTGGCTTTTCTTCTGAGTAATGCTAAGTAAGGTGACTAGCCCTATTACTAATCCATGTCTTTTCAGATCCCTTTGGTATATTATTGTTTACCACTATTTTCCCTTTTAGCTTATATTTGTAGCCCTAACCCTTATCACTGTGCCTGGCATGTAGCTTTCAATTGAGCCAAAGCACTACTGGAAGATCCAGAATTTTCCCAACTTGGGGCTCTAAGCTATGGTGATTGTGCTCATCCTTTTTCATTTGGAAATGAACTCTAGAAAATGGGTGTGTGTGTGTGTGGGGGGGGGTGACTATTACATTAATCTCAATGTCATAATCTTGTTCCCAGGTTAAAAAGCAAGCTAGCTATTGCAAGGATAGAGTTGATCATATCTCTAGAGGGAAACTGTATAGGCAGTAGAGGGGTGGTGACTAGCACGTGACTCCCAACCTTAAAGAAGGGCGTATTTAAGAAAAGTCTGGAAGAGATTCAGCACTTGCTTTACAGAACAGATAAGAGGAGAGGAGCCCCAGCTGGCCAATTTTGTCCAACATGGCACCATTGACCAGTGAGTATTACAGATGGCATTCCTGGCCCACGCAGGACTTAGGACAGTTTTCTGTTTATCTCTCTGAAACATCAGCAGTACTCAGAACTGCCCCAGGCTATTTCTTGCTAAAGTCACCCTCCAGCTCAACTTGTCCTCAGATCCCCTCTCCCTCTACTGCTTCTCCCTCAATCCTACTCTCCTCGGGCTACTTTTCTCCATTTGTTCAGCCTTGCATCATTGTACATCTGCTATGGGCCAAGTCGACATATTGTAAGCTTCCAGGGAGATGGGAAACCTACCTTCTAAATACTTAAATCAGCTAAATATTTTCCTTAGCATTCAGTAAAGTTACTCCTCTGACAGAGGAATTTTTAAATTTTTAAGCGCTTGACAAGGAGGGCCAGTGATGCATTTTTGGCTCTTGGAGCCTCCAAAGAGTTAAAAAGGGGGAACTGAGCTAAGTTACAGTGAGGAATGTCTTTTTTTTTTAATGTCACAAAATCCAGACTTGCTCTGCAGACAAAATACATTAGGATTCTGAAGTTGCTGGATGATGACCATACCAATGGGAGCTTTTGTCCAGTACCCAAGACACTAAGGAAGTCAACAAATATTGCTAAGAGTCTATGTTCCCCCAGATAGGGAGCCTTCTTTGATGAAGGTTGAGTATCTTGGGATCTGAGGCACTGATTTAAGATTATGACTGTGATATATGGCATCTTAGCTTTGGATTGAGATGGAACCTTGAAGTTATTTAGGATAAACCCTTCCCATTAGAGGTGAAGATATTAAGCTCCCAAGAGATTGATTTTCCAAAAACCACAAACATAGTAAGCAGCACAGTCCAGTTTCTGACTCTAAGCCCAGTAATACACCTTCTTATCTATGTGACCTATAACAAGTCACTTCTCCTGTGATTTAGGGCTTCACAATTTTCATTGGCAAAATAAAGGGATTGGAATAAATTTTTTCTATAACAACTTTGAAATAGTCACCCTAAGATGCTAGCTTAATGTGTCATGAACAGGAGGGGAAAAAAGATCTCAGCTTTAACAATGAGCAAAATGAGAAACCAAGGCATCATGCCCTTCTCTTTATGGATCCTAGATACAGAACCAGAAAGTATCTCAGTGGATCATAAATCCATTCTCCTCATTTTATGGATGAGAAAATTGAGGTCTTGACTTGCAGAATGACTTGCCTGAAGTTATACAGGTAGTAAGTATAAGAGGTGGGATTTGAATTTGTGTCTTTCAATTTCTCTGTCTGTTCTTGTTCTCTTCTATCACCCCAAGCCTGAGGAAATTCAGAACATTCTTTCCTGGAAAGGATATGGGTTGTCACCACTGATATGATGTTTTGTATGCTTCATTAACCATGTATAAGAATTAGAAAGAGAATTTTGCACACGTTGAGTTCAGTGTGGTTATACATGAAATCTGAGGATGACTAATACTTTTATAATTAGAAATAGGCAACTGTAGGCTTACACTTCCCCAAAATGGATATAGATATTGGCTCAAGTGTGAAATGAAAATGGGAAATTAATGAATATTTTTATAACAATCCATTTCTCAAACCATCCTTAATGAAAATGCATTTTCTCCTATGGACTGGACTGTGAGCAAGCAACACTAGGCACAGCATAAGAAAATTCTCTTCCATTAATGTTTCCCATTATTTTCTTCAAACCAAAATAATGCAAGTTTTATAAAATTCTCATTTGAATTAAATTTGACAGTCTTTGGGGAAAAGTATTTTAGAATTCAACATTTAATAGTTCCATACATGTGCCTCTTTTCTTCTGAAAAATTGACCAAGAAATTCTTAAAATATTCTGAGATGCATGTATTTTTAGAATTTCTTCAGATGAATTACTGGACACAGATTTGGAACACTGGCATAATCAATAACAGACTCTCAGAATTAACTCATAGAATTTGGCTTCTTCCATTCACAGGGAAAAGCAAGAAAATGATTGAAGAGATGACTGATATTTGGGTTGGGGGCATTTCCCATTTCCCCAAAAGTCAATGATTAAAAAAAAGATAAGGGCCTTTTATGTTACAAAAATGGAGAACTGAAGAAACATCTGTGTTTCTTAAACTGATGGCTGTGATGCTAGGAATGAATTATAAAAAGGAGCACCATAAAAAAGCCTTAGATTTGCCCCATTTTCTACATTTTCAGCCTCTATCCTAGGTTGGAATCTCCTCAGCTCACTTAGACGAATGAAATATTCTACTTGGACTCTCTTTTCCAAACTTCCCCCTCCCCTCCTTCCTCTGCAGAGATATCAAAGTGATATTCCAAAATGTGTTGTCCATGTTACCTCTTATCAAAAATTTTCAATGGTTTCCTATCACATTTAGGATAGAATTGGAAAATTACCATTTAAAATTTCTACCTGTTTTTAGGGCTTATCTCAGTCTCTTATCTAAACATTCTCTGTCCTGGGCAAAATGGTCTGCTTGCTGTTTCCTTCTGCCTTCAGTCTTTTTGTACATATCTCTCATGCCACAAGGGATGTCCCTTCTTCACCTCACACTTTCAAATATTCAATTTCCTTCAGATTCATCTCTGGGCTACCTCCTAAGCCAAGCAGTTCTTGATTTCTCTCCTGCCAATTGTTTTTCCTTTCCCTTTTGAAAATGCTCTAGGCTAATTTCCAGCATTTTATATATACTTGTCTATGTGTTTTCTGTTTTTTTTCCAAGGAAGAAAGACAAAGACTGATTTTCCTTTTATTTCTGTATATCTAAGTTATAGAACAGCTTAATAATTTCTGAATTGTTAAACATGAAAGATATCACATAGAAAGAAATGAAGAGATATCTTGTATATGCCATTATCAATTAAATTTGGTTTTTTTTTTTAAGAATTCTTGATGGTCAGGACAAAAGTTGGCAATAGGGAGATGCGGAGTACTTTATCTCCTCCTCATGCCAAACTTTGGCTACTTCTTGTTGCCCAAGGGATGACCATCATCTGATATTATAATATTGGATACTCATTCCATTTTACTAGGGGCTATACCATATGAGTTAAGTCCAACTGGAAGAAATATAAGAATCCTTTGTTTCCATTTTCAAGGATATGTGATTTCGTCAGTCTGCATTACTGGTTGGATTCCACCAAGATGGCTGGTTACCATATATGATTGTAGATGCTACTTTAGGGTTACTGTGGCTAAAAGGTATATCATATTCAGGCTAGTATGCTGATGAATGACAATTAACTTAGTAAAGAGTATTCAAACAACAGACACACCATCTTGGAGCCTCAATTTCTTTATCTGCAAGCTGAGACGGTTGAACTTGATAGCTTCTATGATCCTTTCCAGTGGTATATCTCTGATTCTCTGATACACAGCACTTGAAGGTTTCTACCTTGCTGGACCTGCCAGTGCTTAGAATCCATTAGATGAGTCTCCAAGACTATAAGCTTACCTCCATAGGCATGTGGCATAGGCCATGGCTCTCAAAGTGAAACAGGATCTTTCTCAACATATTGTTTGCTCCAAGCAAAACAAAGTGAAAGATGTGGCAAAGACAGCATTTCCAAGAGACAAAGATATGGCTGTAAAATGGCATTAAAGTTTCTTTAGCTTGGTAGAGGGAGGATTTAAAAATGCAACACTGATATTTCCTGGGCAGCAAAATGTTGGTTTTTTTTACTTTTTATATTGAGGATGATGCAATAGGGACTTAACTGTCCCAGAAAGAATGCAGGTTATCTGGTAAGGATCAGGAAATAATGGATTATGGGTTTTGTTCATCTATTAGAAGTTTTTGCTCTAGAGATTTCCACTGAAAGTGTGACAAGACTGTAAGAACTAAGGAAGGGGTTCTATTTTCAGGTGTTCTAGAAATCTTATTATGTCAGGTTAAGGAATAAAGATTCATTAGAAGAAGAGGATTGTTTTCAGCACAACGACAAAAAAGTAAAGAAAATTGTTTAGGTTTGGGAATGGGGAAAAGAGAAGGAAAACTCTGACACTAATATTCATGCTACACTTTAAAGTCTAAAAGCTCTATTCTTCATGGCAGGGGACAATGTCACAGAAAAGCAAAGTGGGAAGGGAAACATCATCTTAATGGAGAGCTCAAAAATCTTTCCTTACTTCCTAGTGTCTGGAATGCTCTCTGGTCAGAGAGACAGGAGATTTAGGTTCCTCTCTTGATTCTCACACTAATTCTCTGTGTCAGTTGACAAAAATTAATTTAGAATTGGGCAGTGTTCTAAGCTTTGGTGATATCGAGAAATCCAAATATGTGTTGGCATTTCTCTCTGGTTTCTACTCTGTCTCTAGAATTTTTTGTTCATGTCATAGCAGTATCTTCATTCTGGAAGTTGACTCTGCCCCTAGAATTCTCACACTGGAAATGTACTCTACCTCTGTGTGCCCTTCCTCTGATAGCTGGTTCATTCTAGAACCTTCATTGGAAAGAAGGCATATGGGCCAGCTCTCTTCTCTGGTCTTCACTTATGATTCTTTGCACATCCTCTATCCTAACCCAGCCTGGGTTCCTACTCTCACCTCCACCTATCAGCATTCTTTTATATCAGGGGTCGGCAACATATGGCTCTCCAGCCATATCTGGCTCCTTCTCCTGACCCACCAGTCCCAGCAGAGCCCCAGGATGTGCCCCAGGGGGCCCTTCAGCCCCCTCCCCATATTCCAGTGCCTTTCACCTCCATCTTCCTCCTTCCGCAGGCTTTTATGGCTCTCATGGCCAAAAAGGTTGCCAACCGTTGTTTTATCTGATGTCTACCTCAATTAGAATGCAAGATCCTTGGGTGAAGAACTGCTCTTTTTCTGCTTACATTGTATTCCCAATACTTAGCATAATTCTAGGCATATGGTCAGAGCTTAATAAATGCCTCTTAATTTGACTTGGTGAGTGACCTCAAGAAGATCACATTCTAATTGCATAGATAAATTGCAAATAATAGCTGTAGTGAAATTACTTAACCTGGCCAGGATGCAGTTTCTGCATTGGGAACTATGGGATTCTTACATGATATCTAAGGTTTCTCTCAGGTCAAAAATTCAAAATTCTTGAATTTTCTAGGAAAAATGCAGTATGAGCCATGTAGCTTGGCTCAAGGTTGATCATAGAGTCAGAGATATGTGGCTACAAGTGTTGTCTTTGACATACAGGAATCTTGTGATCTTGGCCATGTCACTTAAACCTTATGATGTACTTATGATGATCTAAGGCAGTGATGGGCAAATTTTTTAAAGAAGGGGCCAAAGGAAAGGAAATGCTCCTCTGACAGTCTGTTTCTAAGGCAACTCTTTCGAATTTTCATTGTGTTGTATCCTACATATTGTATTCGTCAGATTAGGAATAATGTTGCCTGGGGCCAGATAGAACATTTCAGGGGGCCTCATCAATAGTTTGCCTATCACTGATCTAAGGGCATAAACCATAGGAAAGTTACTCTATGGCAGAGATTGAGAGTGTTTCCATCCAGATCATTCTCTTCATCCCATATCAAAACATATCAAAAGTATATAAAATGTTTTTTTTGAAACTGAGATGGCGAAAACTAGTCTTGCAGTATTCTACTTGGGATACAGAAAATGTATACACACATAATATTGTAAGAAAATATATGTAAGGTAATGGGGTCACCAGGGATATTATAAATTAACTAAGGGGTTTGTGGGAACACACTCTGGGATGTAAGAGAGACTAAAACTGAACACTGAAGACTTGTACAGCTAAATCACTCCCAACTGAAAATTAACAGCCAACTGTCACTCTGGCCAGAGGCCTTAAATTTAACTGACAAGGTAACAGGATGAAACTGGGTTTATTTAGGAACAACTAAAGGAGGGATAGGAATGTCTACTCTTAAACCTTAACACCTAATAACAAAACCCCACAGGGACAGGGAAGGACTTATTCTACTACACTATCTAAATGATCTAAACTAACAGGGCCCAAGGAGCTGTAAATGGGCTTTGTGGCTTTGGGATTCTCACTGCAATCCACTGATGATCTCTGGATGCCAGGAGCTAAAGTTGTCTCAGGAACCAAGTAGTAAGGGTTTTGCTTGAAGCACTGTCCGCCAGAACTCAAACTTCACCTCTTCTCTTGGCTCTGTAGATCTTGTCCTTTTGCTAGATGCCACACCACACAGGATCCCAGGGGAAAACAGGAAGCAGGGTGTCCTTTGCTCTGAGGTCTCCCAGGCTGGCAACAGTTTTGCCCACCACTGATGGAGTCCTTCATTCCAACCTGGAATTCCCAGCTCTAGCTCCTTCCTGCTAGGTACAACTTAATTCCTAATAACTAGCTAATCTAATCTTACTCATAACAATATATAGATATATTTTATAACATATATACATACAAAATGCTTTTCTATCTTCTCTCCTGGCTACTGTATTTATGAGAGGGCAAGAAACATGGTAGAGGAGAAAGTAATGTAGATGAACAGCTAAAGGACATACATATCTACTGTATTACCTACTACCTATGCAACCTCATTCCTTAGTGGGTCCTTTTGGAGTGTGGGAAGAATGAGATGGCCTCTAAGGTACCTTTGAGCTCCGGGTCATATCTACATATTGTAATGTATGGCTAATATACAAGTGTGTTTGCATTATTGGGAGGCAGGATTTTGAATTAGACTAAAGGATCATTTTATCCTGATTCCCTTCTCTAATGACTTCTGGGACCATGGAGTGAATCTAGCAGGCTTTGCCTTTGTAAGGCAAGCTCTGATAGGTCCTAACAAACTAGAAAGATTTTGAATATGGACCCAGGAAAATCACTCCCTTCTGCTGTGTGATGATCAGCTTGGATGGGTAAATTTGGAGAAGTTCATGACCAGAAAATTGGTCACAGACTGCACAATGTCTGGCATAAAATTGGTGCTCAAAATGCTCGTTGAATGAATAAGAGCCTGGATAGGTGAATGGATTTTGGGGAGACCAGAACTCATAAACCCTAATACTTAGATAAAAATTTACAATTACTAGAGAGACAATAACGACAAAGTCTTAGGTCCCTGGTCCTTCAGTATCACACTGAAGAAGAATTTTAGGAACATTCTTTCAGACTCTTGGCCATTTCTGGGGAAGATATCAGACTAATGTATGCAGGCTGATATTCTGCTAAACCAAAATGAGTTATGGCTTGTCCATGAACTCTAATTTGAAGAAAGTTGGAAATCACCCTAGGCTCTCCAGAGATGGGGCTGTGTGTAGCTCAGATTCACTAAACTCATTTTGTTTGATCCTGAGGTCAGCTCTAGGCTACTTTAATTTGAGAGAGTAATCCCAGCCTGACTTTGAGGAGTCTCCTGAGATGATTTCAGCCCATTATGTCTCAGGAAGGATCTGAGGGTCACAGAATATAAGAGATGGAAGGTGGGATCAATATCTTTATTTTACAGACAAGGGAAAGTGAGGGCCAGAAAAGGAAATAATTTGTTCAGTTCCTTTCAGGTAACAAGTGGCAGATAGAGGATTCAAACCCAGATCATGGGATTATAGAATGACAGCCTTCAGTCCTGTAAAGGACATTTGGGACCATTTTGTCTCTCTTCTTCAGCTGACTGATGAGAAAAGTGAGGTAAGAGCTTACAAGAATTATCCAAGTTACTAGAGATACCTACCAGAGTAGGTATGATTCAAATTCAAGTCATAGGATCATCCTCACAGAATGTAGAGGAAAAAAGGGAACTGAGAGGTCCTCTAGCCCAAACCCTTCAGTTTACATAGGAGAAAACTGCAACTGAGAAGGGAAAGAACTTGCTTGAGTCCATATAGTTAACAAACATTGGGTAATGGGTACCCAAGAACAATGCCCCCTGAGTGGGGGACTATGATTCTCGTCAGCAATGGAAAGCTTGCAAAAAGGAGCTGGACATAAGCAGATTTTCCTGGGTAGCATGTAAATACACATCACATGTTTGTATTGTTGGGGAAATTCCTAGAAACAACTAAAGGGTGATTAAAGTCTCTTTCTACTCTATCATCTTGTTTTCTTTCTTTACAAATGGTATAGAGTAGACACTCTTCAGGATGAAAGGAACATTGGGTATATTCCAAGGGACAAGTCAGGTGTGGAACTTTCCTGATGGAGTATCTAATGGCAGGAACAGGGAAGATGCTTGGAGTGAATCAATTTTTTGAAAAGACTGCCTCAATCCAAGAATGTTGTGTGGTGACCAGAAATAAAGGCACATGCTAACAGTTTGCACAAGTTTCTGGGCCAGAGGCATCAGCAGTGTTTTTAGTAACTCTGTCCCCATTAATATTCTTCAGTGAGTTCTGGAGAAACATCTGCGTTTGCCATGGGGATTCAGGAAATGCAGGTGTGGGTGAGAAGCCTCTAGAGAGCAAAGGGAATGAGATGTTGGATTTGGTGCGGCATTGGGGGGCCAGAAGAGGGACCAAACCACATGACTAGTGGTTTTAGGAAGCATAAATATGTTGAATTAAAATCAAAATTAGTTCTATAGAAATACCATGAGCCTTGGCAAACCATGGGAACTGAGTTTGTATGTGGTGTGGCTCAGAGATACACAATAAAACAAACCTTTTCTTTATCAATCAAGTAAGCATTTATTAATCACTTAGTGTGTTCCAGGCATTGTACTTCCATCTTAGTTTTAGATAGGAATATGATCTGTAGGCATTTTGAGAGGCAATATAATGTATTATATGTGGAACTTGTCTCTGGAAGACTTGTTTTAAATTTCTCCTTCATGTATTTGCATGCTATACAGCACTGGGCTAGTGATTTAATATTTCTATATCTTAGTTTCCTCATTAGTCAAATTAGGGGAGTGGATCTGATTGCATCTAAGATGCCTTCAAGCTCTAAATGTATAATCCTATGGTTAGCATGCCAGATTTGGCATCAATAAGAGCCAATATCAATTCCCCTCTCTGATTTATACTAAGAATAAATGAATTCCTTCATTTCTCTCTCTGCCCCCAGGTCCCCGATCTGTAAAATAGGAACAGTAATAATATCTGCTTTCCAGAGTTGTTATGAGATGAAACAATGTATACAAAGGATCTTGCAAGATTGCAAGTACAGTAAAAGAGTGTATTATTATAATTATTATTGTTATGAATGGCACATGATGGGTTAAATAGTAAAAGTCATAACTATACATGACCTCAACCTTTCCAACTATCATCTATGGGAATTCAGTGTAGAACTTCTAACTTTTGCTAAGAGGTAGACTCAATCAGCTTTTTTTCTCATAGAAACTTAGAGTTAAAAAGCCTTCAGAGCATATATACAACTGATCATGCCTAAAATGAAGGGCTCTCTGCCATTTCCCCAGCAAGGGAGTAGTAAATCTTTCTTTGATGATGTCTAAAACAGGGGAACCCAGTACTCCTAGAGATAGCCTGGGCACTCCTAATGGTTGGGAAGTTTTCCTTCCCTCAAGCCACAAGGTCAAGCAATCTACAGAATGCCCCTAGCTCTGTTCCATGGGGCTAAGGAAGACAAATCTAAAAGCTCTTCTCCTCAAAAGCCTTTCACATAGCTGAGGAAAGCTAGCAGGCTGTTGCCATGGACCATTTCATCCTCTTCTTACCAACATCATCTAAACACCCTCCATTCTTTCATTGATCCATTGTCCTAAGGCACTTTGCTATCCCGGTGGTCCTTTCTGTGATGACCCATGATTTGTAATGTCTTTCTGAAAATGTAGCACCCTGGACAGAACCCAATACACTAGATGTGTTTAAAGGCAGAATATAATGGAACCTTTATTGCTCCAGTATGAGATGCTATCCTCCTCAATGTAGTCACTTATTTTATTCTTTTTTTAATGGCTGTATATAATTGTTGAATCCTATAGTCCAAATTCTGAGTACTATCCCTATCTTAATGCAACTTCTTGTTGTATTGTCTATTTTGGCAGTCATATGAAAATGTGGATAATTATAAAGCTTGTAGTCCACTACAATCTCACATCACTCCCTCATACCCCACCAAAAAAACAAGCAAGCAAAAAAGAACACTGTATAATCACGTCTCCCCCATCTTGGATGTGAAAAGCTTCATGGGATCACATTTCTATTTTACACTGAAGTGTAAGCTTGCAAATTCTTCCAACTGCACTTCTTCCTATTCAATTCGTGCTAATGTTTTAGTTTCTCAAGGCTTTGTTGAATCCTAGTCTTTCCTCACACATGATGGCTATCACTCCTAGCTTTGTGTTCCATGAACTGTTCCTACATGCTAGTGGGAGAGATAAAATTCAGAGTAAATTCTTTTTCATGGTGGCAAAGAACAGGAAACTAAAGACAGAGGATGATCCATCACCTGGAGAATAGCAGAACAAATCGGGAATTAGGAATCAAATGGAATGCTATGAGTTTGCTTTTAAAATGATAAAGAGATGGTTTCAGATAAACCTAGGAAGTCATCTATGAGCTAATTCAGAATAAAGAACAAGGAGAGGAATTTGCATAACAGCAATATTATAATGACAAAAAACTTTAAAAAGACTTAAGATCAACATAATAACTAGCTATAATTCCAGTGTATTGGTGATGAAGAGAACTATTTCCAGGCAGAGAGGTGATGGACTCAGGGTCCTGAAAGAGACATGTGCAGACATTTTTATACTTAAATTATATTAATTGTATTATTTGTGTCATGTGATATCATATCATATTATAATTATTATATACCCACACATATATTATTTACTTTAAATTTCAGGTGAAATTTTGATTGAAAAACCTGGGAGAACCAAATCTTATAACATATCTTATATAATTATGTTTTATATATAAATATATATATATATATATGAAGTCTGTATGTGTTTGTGTGTGTGTATACACATACATATTTTTCTAACAAAGCCCTTGTGAATTAGCTTTTCTTGGCTATACATATTTGTAATTCAGTTTTTTCCCCCAATGCTAAGACTGAGAGGGAAAGAAAACAATACTGTACTGGTTTTTAAAATAAAATATAAAAAGGAATCTTTCATAAGAAAGAAAAAAGGGAAATGTAAGTCTAGGTAGACTATAGTTGGCCCAGTAGGGCACCATTGCTTGACAATTTCCCTACTATTCAACTATTATACATAAAAAGAAATTAACACCAAAAATATAACTTTAATAAAGCAGAAGAAAAATGCTATATCATGATTGTATTATATCATAGGTAATAAAGAAAGAGGGAATATATAGAAAATCTGATATTAACATGATTCTTCCTATTTTCATATTCAAATGGAATAGTGCAACCATCCAATATAATGAGATGTTAATTTTTAAAATCTCATCATTTCATTAATATAGTCCTTGGCCAGTCAAGTATTGTACTTCATATTATGTGTGCATATGAGTGGCCATGCAAAAAGGAAAAGGAAAAAACCATAAAAATGAGCAAAATAATAAATATATTCAGACAGTAGGCTGGTGTAAGAAGGATTATGTTGTTTCTGTCCATCACTTTCTGGCTGTATTTATGCCTGCCTCATAACATCATTTGCTGGAATTGATATTTAATAGAGATTTTAAGATGTGCCCTTAATGTTCATCTGAATTAAATATATGTCAGAGAATGGAAGGGTAGAGGGGACTGTATAATGGGAATATTCAGGTGAAATTTTGACTGATAAACTTGGAAGAAACAACTCTCTTAGCTCATAGAGGGGCCTGAGTGTCAGGACTGCAGCTAAATCAAAACATGCCAATTCAAAGTCTTATTCTTAGTCTGCTTCTGTTTTCTGAGTCCATTATAACCACCATTGCTCCTTTTTCACCCAGAACATCCTTGAATGACACTAAGGAACAACCACATTTTACAGAAAAGGAAAATGAAACAAAAAGGGGAAGGGGCTCCCACTAAAGGAACAAGAACATTGTGTAATAAAAAGAGAAAGTAATTCTAGTTAAAAGTCTTGGCTCTGCTTCTTGAGGTGGCAAAGTGGCTCATGGATATAGTCAGGTCAATGGGAGGTCCTGCATTCAAATCTGGCTTCAGATACTTCTTACCTGTGTGAACCTGGGAAATTCACTTAACCCCCATCACCTAGCCCTTACTGCTCTTCTCCCTTGAAACTAATACACTGTATTGAGTCCAAGATGGAAGGTAAGGATTTTCTTTAAAAAGAGTGTTGGGAGAGGGCAGCTGGGTGACTTGGGGGATTTAGAGACAGGAGGTCCAGGGTTCAAATCTGACCTCAGATGCTTTCTAGATGAGTGACCCTGGATAACCCCAATTTCTTAACCTTTACCACTTTTCTGCCTTGGAACCAGTACCTACTATTGGGTCTAAGACAGAAGGTGAGGGTTTAAAAAAGGCATCTGTTAGCCATGTGACCTTAGGCAAATAATTTAGCCTACCCAGGACTGCTCTTCCCTGTGAAATGAACCTAATGACACTTGACCATCTGATTGGGGGGAAGATTCAATGAAACTTGAATATTGGTTAATTTCTATTAAAGGTCCCTTATTTGCCTTTTTAAACCTCAGAAAGGATGGGCGACTATCTCCAACCAAGTCACCTCTCAAAATAATACAAAATTTATAGTAACCTGAAGGTCAGGGAGAATAAGATGCTCAGAAAATTCAGAACTTGGTCTCTGGATATAATTCCTACTGGAGATTTCCTTTTGGGAACTCCTGGAATCCATCCAATCCTATCATTTAAATATAGGCTCTGAGTGGGGAAAAATAATTTTTGCTTTTGTCTTCAAGTCTCTAATCTAGAGAAAGAGCATCTGGCACTCCCCATTTTTCTTTTGCCCTTGATCTAAGCTTATTGTTAGTGTGAGAAACATCCTCCATCAACACAGATACAAAACTTTTCTGCAAACAATTGTTTAGAGAGAAGCCTGCAGCACTGAAGAATGACTTTTCTAGGGTGATACAGCTCATACTGGCCAGAGATGGGACTCATTGGACTCAGATATTAACTTTCAGAATGTCTCTTTGTACACTATATCAGGCTTCCTGATACATAAAGTACCTTATATTGAATTGAACTGAATGGATTTCAATGAATAAGTCATCCACTGGAGACACATTTGTACCATAAGTAGATGAGAGGTATATGGAGATAAACAATAAAAATCAAGTTCTATAGGTTAATATTCTACTGGGCTCTCAAGGGAAGCTGGACTGGTCCCCTTGGGCCTTTCTCCACTTTAGATTAGCTCAGTATGCCTAAGAGAAGGCTGTCATTTGAGGTACAAGATCAAGCATGAGACCGTGGACTCCTGCAATGAAAGCACTGGCTAGCCAGCCTTCTGCGTCCCACATTGGCTGAAACGCTTCAAGTCCCATGCAGTATCCCTGAAAGGCCTTGGCTCTGGCCCCATTTATTTCCACCTTAGTGCAGGCCCTATAGGATGCTATTATTAGCTATCCAATTAAATACCAGAATACTTTTCTCCTAATAGCAGCAACTGTATATGGAGATTGGGCAATTTATAAAAGATGAATCAGAGACAAAATAAATTAGCTACATGAAATTCTCTGATATGAAATATTAACAATGAATCTTTGGATGCTCTGATACAGCTAGAAAAAGGGTAGGGAAAGCCGAAAGGAACCAGGGCATCTTTTAGCAAAATTTTGACAAAATCTCACAATTTTCAGGGATAAAGTAGAATCTAATCAAAAAGGTATTTGATTAGGTTTGTTTCAATAGGAGTCTTCCAAGTAAAAATCACTTTGGCTACTGTAAATAGATTAACACTCTCTCTCTCTCTCTCTCTCTCTCTCTCTCTCTCTCTCTCTCTCTCTCTCTCTCTCTCTCTCTCTCTCTCTCTCTCCTCCCACATTCTGAGCATGTTTTCCAACAGTATCATTTACCTCTGTCTCTTTGTCTTTCCCTGTCTTTGCATCTTTGCATCTCTGATTTGTCTCTCTCTCTCTCTCTCTCTCTCTCTCTCTCTCTCTCTCTCTCTCTCTCTCTTTCTCTCTCTTTCTCTCTGTCTCCTCAATGTTCTTTGAACCAAAGTTTGGTTTGCAAAGGAAAGTTAGCTATTTGGTAAATGATAAACTATTATGGGCAAAGGTTCTCTCAGTTATAAAGTTCCTGCTACCTTTGGAATGAATGAAGCACATCATTTGTACTGATTTCCCTGTAAAGACAGTGTAATCAGGTATGCCCTAAACTGGTGCTACAGCAATAGGACTGGGATTCAGATCCTAACCCTGATATGCTTCTCCTGTGTGACCTTGGAAAAGTTATTTAACCTCTACAGACCTCAGTTTTATCTCTTGAAAATGAAAAGTTGCATCAGAAGGCCTTGGAGGCAGCTCTACAATGTCGAGTTGCTGATGCTGTGCTCATTTTCTCTTGTGTGCCTGTGCCTAGCACCTAGTAAACATTTCATCAGGTGCCAGACCTCAAGCTGGCATCAGAGAAGTAGTCATATATCCATGGTCATGAAGGGAATGGGCATCAACAGTGGGATTGGAAGCAGCTCCCCTGACTCTGAGGTAGGTCTCCTCTTCCTGTACCATTCTGCCTTCTAGAAATACTGCTTGTCTGAATGAATGAATGATGACTATTGTGGGAAATGATGTATTTCATCTTCCAAAAGAGGGCAACATCCAGCTACTTTAGCCTTCACTATGGTACTCAACTAAACTAACTCCAAATAAACAGTTTCAGGGAGGGAAAACTGGGGCTGTTTCTGATAGGTCAAAGGGGCTGCCTCTAACTGTAGAGATTAGCCTCTGGATTAAGGGATAATCAGAATCTTGGTGTGTCTCTTTCATATTAGTCATCCAATTGTTACTTTTCCGCCTCATTCAGCAGGAAGCTTTGTCATGGGGACTCACTACACATACCAGATACGTCTTTATCAATTGGTTGTTGGGAGAAAAAAAACAAGAAGGTGATCTATTCTGCATCTAGCCCAGTCATTTGTTTCTTAGAGATGTGTTTTTTTAAGTGTCTCCCTATTTTTTTCTATGGAAATCATCATAGGATCATAGCTGATAGGATAATAATTCTACCTACCTCCCAGAAAGGTTGTGAGTATAAGATGAGATAATGTTTGTAAAGTTCTTTTCTAAGCAAAGTGCCTGGCATAGAGTAGGTGCTAAGTAAAAATGTGTCTTCCCCTTTCTTTGGATTCAGCTAGGTTGCTCAGTGGATGGAGTCCTGGCCCTGGAGTCAGGAATACCTGTGTTCAAATGGGGCCTCAAACACTTATTAGCTGTGTGACCACTGGGCAAATCTCTTAACCCCATTTGCCCAAGTTTCCTCATCTGTAAAATGAGTTGGAGAAGGAAATGGTAAACCATTCTGGTATCTTTGCCAAGGAAACCCCATATGGGGTCATGAAGAGTTGGGCATAGCTGAACAGCAAGTCACAAGTCCCCTTTCCATAAAACTGGAAAGGACCTTGAAATCTATTAATATAACTCTTTATTTTTCCAGTAGAGGAAACTGAGGTCCAAAGAGATTAAATGGCTTGCTTGTGATCACACAGAGAGTAGATGCCTGATGGGGGATTTATAGCCAGTTTTTCCTGGTTCTAAATTGACCCTTCTATTCATTATACTCTGCTGCCTCTCCAACAAAGTAGTTTCCTATTGGAGGATACCCTTTCCTTCATCCAAATTAATCCCAGCAGCATGGCTCCCCCTTACTCCACTGGTCCATTTGTTACCAATTGGGGAAAGGCATGATGCTACAGCTGAGATGCAAGACAGCTGAGAAGATGCACAATTCTAAAGGAAATGAAGGCAACATCCTACCTTTTCAAGAACTCCATATACTCCGTGTGCTTGATGAGGCCTGTCCTCATCATTATTGTCTGAAAACATTGTCGATCGATGGCCCAGAGTTTCACATTTACAAGAGCTGGAAAAAAAACAGAACAAAAGAGGGAGGACTGAATTAGAAAATGTCTTCAATGAATGCTCTCTGATAATTAAGATTAGGTACAAGAAGGGATGCATCTGATTGGCTTTCCCCCTCACTTTAAGGTTTACATCAGAATGTTCTACTCATCCCCCCCAAATCCATGCAATATTAAAAGTGAGAAAGTGTTTTCAATGGAATCTACTGACATTATTATCCACTCCAGGAAGAGATCTATGGTGATGAAGCTCCTATGAGACAGGGGCTCACTGGTCATGCGGGATGTTTCCAAAGACTAATATGAAAGGAACCACAGAGGGAGGATCCAAGGTTTCCAAGGAATATCTCAAAGGATAGTAATTATAGCAAAGGTTATTGAATCACTCGGCATGAAGGAATTTCCATTGGAAGAGTCGGAGACACTCAGTTTGTAGGCATGGGAATAATTCAACATTCATATAATGGAAATAATGGTTAAACAACATTTATTTTAGAAAGCTAATTTTTTTATGAATTTCAGTCTGTACTCAAAGTTACTTTTTATGTCCTTTATATGAGACACTCAGATACACCAGAGAATAATGTAGACATTTCTTCCAAAGACACCAATAGTGATATGTTCTTGCCTGCCCATACTGGGTGATTCTTGTATTTGTCTTTTCATAAATCTGTCACAGAAGGCCTGAGTGTACTCATGAGGGATGGTTCTCTTGCGATCTAATGGATTCCAGTAGAACATGTGAGCAATCCAAAGCCAGGTCATTGTCTTTTGATGGTAATAAATGTATTTTGTGAGTCCTTTATCATTATCCATAGTTTGTATATGATGAAACGGAGGGTAAGAGAGGAGTAACTTAGCTAAAGTAACCTAGCTAGTTATTTATCAGAGTGAGTAGTCTGATTGTCAAAGCAGATAGAACGCTGGGCTCTGAATCAGTAAGATTCACCTTGACAAGTTCAAGTCCAGCCTCAGACACTAACTAGCTGTGTGACCCTAGACAAGTCACTTAACCCTGTTTGACTCAATTTCCTCATCTGTAAAATGAGATGATGAAAGAAATGGCAAACACTCCAGTAAGATTGCCAAGAAAATCCCAAATGGGGTTACAGAGAATTGGACGTGACTGAAATGACTCCACAACAACAACAACAATTCTGTATCCACTGACCAAATCAGATGCCTCTATTTGGGAATGGTTTATTAAGTTATCCCATACAGGATTTTCTGAAAAATCTTAGGTCAGTTTGAAGATATCCAATGACAATAAACTTCACTACGACCTTCAGAACATGGAGTTAACACCTCTTTGTCTTCCCTAGGACAATTCTTGAGATGCCTATTTATTCAATATTCAATATTCAAGCCACTTTTGACTTAAGGTCACAGAATTAGAGATAGAATTGAGAGGGACCTAAGAAGCCATTAAGTCCATAATTCTTATTTTCCATATGAGAAAACCAAGGCTAATTGTGACTAGGTAAAGTGACAATGGCCAGCACCATTTAGATATATACTATCCTCCATCCCAGCAAAGTGCCTAGAAATGTGCTTTTTATTTTAGTCCAAAGCCAAGGGACTAAGTTAAGGGAACTCCTATTGGGGAAATGCCTTCTTTTAATGCAGATTAGCACCTCATCTCTAAGTTAAGGGAACTCCTATTGGGGAAATGCCTTCTTTTAATGCAGATTAGCACCTCATCTTTCACCTAAAGGCTTAGAAATGGGACCCTTATTATAGATTGCACTGGACCATAGCATAAGTCTTTACCAGAATTATAAACTGAGCCACTCTCTTCCATACTGAAAGGCTGGCACTTTAGCCCCTATGTCTGATTCCTTTGTAGACACTTAATGTTTGCTGATTCTTTCAATGCATAGATATGAGGATCACTTGCCAAAATCCTTAAGTCAGGTTCAGCCTCCCTGTCCAAAATGCATCCTGTTCTACAATATCATTAGTTACCCTTTCAATGTGCCATTGAAATGACTCAAAATATGCCTCGTCCTCATTGGACAGATAGATATTGGCAGACAATGACTCCAGCTTAATGGTCGTGTGAGTGCCCGGAAGACCTTGGGCAAGATGCCCAAAGTCTGACTTGTGTTTGGCAAAAGTGGCCATGACTTAAGTCACTGTGTGATAGTCACGCATAACTAATATTCACCTTGTCCCTCTGTCAAGTGATAGTTCTGTAGGGCTGTGACTAAAGGAATTGCTTTTGTAAACCACCACTAAAAGACAAGAAGTCTATTATTTCCCTAAGTGGAAAGAAGAAAACACTTCAAATGATGGCAAATAGCTGGTTCAGCTCAATGAGATGGGGGATTCGTGCTAAAAGTATCTGCTTCCAAAAGAAAATCCTAGAGATTAAAAAAAAAACAATTTTTCTGTGGCTTAACATTTAAGTTGGACAATATTGCTTTCTTTGGTAGTCCATTTCCTTTCCATCAAATTATGTACCTAAAAATCTGTCATTTTCTCAGACTCAGATCATATTGAATATTTTCCTTTGTGATAAATATGTGAGATCAGAGCTTTTAAATTTTCTAGAACACTTAACCCTTAGGAAGACTCCCAGCCTAGAAATTTGGCAAGATCTCATTTATAGTATAGATAAGATCTGAGCAAAGGAACCAAAGCTGAAGGAAGAAGAGAAGGAGGAAGAAGATGAAGAACAAAGATCTGGATTCTGGCCTTAAGTTTCCCACGGGGTAAATTCATCTGCCTTCTCTGGCTCCACCTTCCAGAATTATCAAGTGGTCAGTGATATGAGGAATATGATGAGAGTAAAACGTATTAACTTGGAATAAAAGGACAAAGAGATCTGGAAATGCTAGTTCACATGACTCCGAAGTATAAAGCAGTGAATATTTTCAAAGCAATATAACTTTAATCCATTAAGTGTAGGGCTATATTATGTTCTGCACGTATAATGTTGAATGCTTACAGAAGACCAGTGAGGTCAAGGGGTCCAGCCAGAAGCATAAGTCACTAGATCATATTCGCTATGAAATAATGGGTAGTCACTGATTCTGAATTAGAGTGTCTTAAATGGTGACAACATAAACAGATTATTTGTAGTATTTTCTCAGGAATGGCAAATGAGCACATCTATTTACCATAATTACAAAAATATGTTTAAAGTGTTTTGATCCCTTTTGGAAGAGAAACTATCGCCATTTAGAGTATCAGTAATTTAGTTATCATCAAAATCCCAAATAGTTCCAAGTGAATTCCCAGAATATACTACATACTTTAAACAACTGGGTATTGGATCCTTGATTTTTTTTTGTTTTGTTTTTATATTTTTAAACCCTTAACTTCTGTGTATTAGTTCCTTGGTGGAAGAGTGGTAAGGGTAGGCAATGGGGGTCAAGTGACTTGCCCAGGGTCACCCAGCTGGGAAGTGTCTGAGGCTGGATTTGAACCTAGGACCTCCCGTCTCTAGGCCTGGCTCTCAATCTACTGAGCTACCCACCTGCCCTGGTATTAGATCCTTGAAAGGAACTCTCTGAGTTGATGCTGTGGCACCACAGCCTTCAAGAACTTGGCTCCTTTCCATATCAAAGGGAGGTAGGAGAGGGGAACTCACATTCAATACCAAAATTTTAACATCATATTCTTGATTAATTTCAACAGAAACAGACAATCTTGCATGATAGTAATACAGTAGCTAATCAGAATTCCTGATTCTTAAAGCTATGTATTATATTCAGTGACTTTTGTCTTGACTCTTATCCAACAAAAGTCATTGAATATAATACAGAGCTCTAAAAATGGGGAATTTTCTATTAGTTACTAGACTGCTATTATATCCCATAACCTACTTCTAGTGAAATTATTTAAGAAAAGAAGTTATGCTGGATGGGGCAGATCTATATCACTGAAATAACCCTCATACTGATAAAAATCAAGGGTGTCTTTGAATATGTTTGAGTATTATAATTAACCATTCAGTTTCTACATTTTCATTTTTAAAGACTTTGAATTAAGACTCCTGCTCCTCTTTTGCACTCTGGACCATAACAGCTAAAATGTATTTGCATATTAGTATATGTATATATAAATATAATATGTAGTAGAGATGGGCATGTATGTATAACTATATGTTTTTCTATACATACATATAGGATACACATATAGGATATAACATAAAATATCACTCATTTTCAGTTCCTGTTTATTTATCAACTTACTCCATTAATGATTAAACTCATTGAGGACAGAGTTGGGATTTCTGCTTGTATTTGCATTTCCTGTGCTAAATAGAGTGCCTGGCACACTTAATAATGCTCATTAACTTGATTTCCTTTTCTGTTTATACATATATGACTGCTTATGTATAACTGGACTCATTCAATCATTTGTGAGCTCAGGCATCTGTTTTAGAGAAAAAATAGATTTTCTTCTTTTGTCAGAAGATGCATGGGAGGGCCCAGATATTTGTGGAAATGTTGAAGAGGCCATGATGAAAACTCAGAGAAATTGTCAAGATGCTGGCCAGGGAGTCTCCCTGGGGAACTTTATGTTGGAGTGATGATTTCTCAGGACCTTTAAAACAGTGACCAAAATAGACTTTATTTGCTGAGATGACTAAATCAGAACACATTTTATGGATTCATCTAAAAATAAATAAATCCACAAACTCTTTCTGTACTTTACAGTGTCATGTTTAGGTTACAAAAAATCTAAGATAAATTATAAATAACGGTGAACCTTCATTTCCCACCTTGAAGATATCCTGACAATATTCTAAGGTGAATTGATGTCCATTAACTTAAGGGGATAGAAATGTGATAGAGTGCCAGTCCCAGATCACTGGTACTCACCGTGTGACTCACTGAAAAGAGTTTCAGTTGATTTGTATAGTGAGAAAAGATTTTGACAATTCTCTCCCCATTCTTCCACATCAGTATGGATCCAGAAAATCAGCAATCTTTATGTGCCTACTATATCTTGGTCATTGTATTTGGTATATAAAGAAAAGGAAAGTAAATCAACAGAAGACCAACCAACCCCTTCTCTCTGGAAGCTCACCATTCAACCTAAAAAAACCAATGTATCAGATATTTCCTCTGGGCCAGGTTCTTTGCCATAACATTTTCCATTTTACTTCTAGGCTTTTCTATGTGATAAAGTCTGGTGGTCTCTGTTTCTCCTCTGGGATAAAAAATAGAATTATTTCCATTCAGGAAGTCTTTCTCTGACCTTGTTATCATTGGTCTTCACTTCCTCAGACCAATCTGTAAATGTTCTTCATTAAATCTTAATTATCTCCTGTAGAATTCCATTGGTTTGATTATTTTAGCCAAACCAGATATTTGGAGAAGGTAGAGGGCAGAGCATGAATTATTTTAATCTTCTCTCTCTAAATATGAGGCACAGATGGAGTTAACTCAGGCAAAGAGGATGAAATAATTCATTTCCCAGATTTTCAGCCATATGCTGACCTCCATCATTGCTCAGAGCATCCTAGATTCTTCTCTGTAGCTTGCCTGCTTGAGGAAGGGACTTTTCAGCACGATATAAGGAGAAAACAAACTTATCAACAATGAACACTTTCAAAGTAAACTGGAATCTCCAAAAAGATAATGGATTCCTCTGCATTGGGGATCTCCAAGCAAAGATTCGGGGACCACTTTCAAAGATGCTCATAAGGGCTAAATTTTACTTAGCAAGTTAAGGTTCACAAAACAAGCACTCTAATATACAAACATTATCTGATTTGTACTGTTTATATTACCTCATAATAGCCTTCTGAGGTACTATTATTTTTTTTAAACCCTTGTACTTCGGTGTATCGTCTCATAGGTGGAAGATTGTTAAGGGTGGGCAATGGGGGTCAAGTGACTTGCCCAGGGTCACATAGCTGGGAAGTGGCTGAGGCCGGGTTTGAACCCAGGATCTCCCGTCTCTAGGCTTGACTCTCACTCCACTGAGCTACCCAGCTGCCCCCTGAGGTACTATTATTACCTCTATGTTATTAAAGAAGAAATAGAGATTCAGAAAGGTTATGAGAGGTTTCTCTACAATCACAGAGCTAATGAGTATCTGCAGCTGGATTTGAATCCAGATACTTGAGTCCCAGGCTAGCATTTCATCCACTGCTCTCCAGTGAGGTATGGCTTCTCAAGACTTGGAGCTTCTTTGATTCTATAATTCTGGATGCTCAGAGATCATTCGCATACTAAATATAAGGCTCAATGGAATGGAAGAGACCTTGAGAGGTCAGCCAGTCCAAAATGCCCTTCCCATATTGTGCGTCATACTCTGATACACTGTCTACCTTTATTTAAGCATGTTCTAGGACAAATGATTAGTAATTAGGAGAGGCCATTTGCCAGTGACAGTGCATCTGGAGACTAGGAGTTTTACTGCCTTACAGATGTTCCTCCCAATAGCATGCTGGATGCATTTTAACCTTTCTAGCATAAAGAATTATCTATTGAAAGATATATATTATCCCATGGAGATGGGGTGGTAAAATGTTCTCGGTAGAAAAGACTGGTCCCTATTATGAGCCCAAGCAGTATTCATGTTGTTAGGAAGCTGAAATATTTGGAAGGATTTGGTGTAAGGAGCTACGTAAGAGCCACGGAAAGGAAAATGGAAGTCGGTTTTCACAGGCAGTGTTGAATTCAGTGCATGTCAAGCTGGTCTCTGATTCAGGAAGAAGTAGGTACCAGTCTGCCCCCTGACACATATTTAAGCTGTTTGAGCTCTGCAAAGTCATTTAAATTTTCAATGCTCTGGGAGCTGGGGAACTCTTGAAGCTTATAAACACTTGATAATCTGCATGGACAGGAGGACTTTCTTCACTGGGAATTCCTTTTGCCTGTAAAATCACAAGTCTAGTCGCCCCTAGAAGTAGTTGGTAGCACAGAGAATATAACACTGGAACTGGAGTCAGGGAGCTCTGAGTTCAAATCTACATGAAGACACTTACTAGGTATGTGACCCTGGAAAAGTCAATTAGCCTCTGTTTGCCTCCATTTCCTCATCTGCAAAAAATGGAGATAATAATAATAACACCTACCTCCAAGGATTACTAGGAAGATCAAATGAGATAATATTTGGAAAGAATCTAGCATGATGACTGCCACATAGTAAGAACTAGGTAAATGCTTTATTCCCTTTCTCTTTTCTTCTTTTCTTTGATTTGCCCTCAACAAAACAAAACAAAAAAGAATATTAAGTATAGGATCTTACTGTTTCTTTGAATTCCCCCCATGCCCCACAGATATGTTCAAGATCAAGACAATTCCTGTCAATACTTTAAAGAAAATTAGCCTGCAGCCTACCCAAACTCTCCACTTAGCCCAAATTCCATTCAGTTCCAGTCAGTCATTCTATCAAGCATTTCTTAAGTCTGTCTTTGTCTGACTCCTATCCTACAAGGATTACTGAATGATATATAATCTCAAAAAAATTACAAATTGCCTAGGAGTTATTATGTTGTCATTAGAGGTTATAGCCTATTTCTAGTGAATTTTTTTCAGGAGAAAAGTCATGCAGGATGCACTGAGATCGGCTTAATTAAGTGTTTACTATAAAGCAGGCCAACATTTCTACCTAAGGGACACTTAATAGGTCACAAGCCAAAAGTACTTTGAAAAATGAATTCAAAGGAAAAACAGAAGTTGTGTAACCTTTTTTAGAGAGAATAATTTCCGTAGCTATCCAGTGAGGTAGGTACTACCACCATTGTTATCCCCATTTTACAGATGAAGCAACTTAAGACTCAATTTCATTACAAATTTATAAGTACCTGCTGGGTTCCAGGCACTAGAAACACAAAGATCAAAATCAAATGGTCCTTGTCTTCAAGGATCATACAGTTAAGTTGGGCGGATAGTCAGAAATATACAAAGTGATTGCCAGGGGGTGGGGAGGAGCTCAACAATGTGGTAAGGGATCTGGAAATATCCCTTCAATGTTGGAGTTGAGCAATGTATTGAAGGAAGGCTGAGCTCCCAAAAAATAGAAGTAAAGGAAACCATTCTAGTCTTGGAGGACTACTTGTATTCTGGGATCTTAACTCATTTAATTTTATTGATTAAGAAACTGAGACTCAAGAGGTAGAATGACTTGCCCTTAGCCATCCAGTCAAGATTCAGAGATGAGATGAGATCCTAGTTCTTTCTGGGTATCCAAATTTCTATCACACAACACTATCCTCTCCAATAAATTCTACCACTGAACTCATCTGCCTAAGACTTTTTTTGATCTGTTCATTTCCCAGACTAAACCTGATCATTTCTCCCCATTATCTTCTATAGAAAGGATAAACTCCCCAACTCTATAAATCAATGAATGATATCTAAAACTTTCCCCAGTCTACATTTCCAGCCATGTCTCTGACTAGTCCTTTAGTATGAACTGTTCTTCAATGGATCAGTCTCAGGCTCATCCACTGCTAGTTTAAATTTATCACTGAGACAAAATATGACATTTGTAGTTAAATTAACAGTTAACCAAATGAGACTTATGTAGCCATATTAA
The DNA here is from genome assembly GCF_016433145.1 of Gracilinanus agilis. Classification (NCBI taxonomy): domain Eukaryota; kingdom Metazoa; phylum Chordata; class Mammalia; order Didelphimorphia; family Didelphidae; genus Gracilinanus; species Gracilinanus agilis. Next base: position 716,659,234 of record NC_058131.1, read on the forward strand.
GAGAATATTCAATAAGGATAAACTCTGAGACAACTCAAGCTGATTACGCTGAGTGACTCCCTTTCTTGAGTCATCCATAATTTTTCATCATATAACTATTCAAGAGGGCACATGGAGGTCCTCATGACTGCTGTCCTCACCTGACCAGTCAGTGATAGCAAAGTCCTAAGTTTTTAGTTGCCCAAGTCATCCAACTCCCTAGGATGCTGCACTTTACTTTTTTTTAGGTTTGAATTCAGCTTCATATGCTTTCCTAATTATGTGACTGACCAACCTTGGGCAAGTCACTTAACCTCTGTTTGCTTCAGTTCCCTCAACTGTAAAATGGGCATGAAAACAGCAATTACCTCACAATGTTGGGTGGAAGAAATGAGTTAATACTGCAGAGTTTGTGCTCTATAAATGTTTATTCTCTTCTGTTCCTCAAGGCCATAGTATAAAAAGAAGAAATCTGGTTCATTTCTTTATAGAGTGATAGCTGACAAGGCTAGAGACAAATGTAGGTAGCTTATCATTTGAGGTATCTCTGGCATGTCATCATAAAATATGGTTCCTCATACCTTTTTAAGGGAAAAAGTAGCCTAACTTGCCTGGAGGCAGGGGTTAGGATGTTTCTCCCACCATAAGGAATATACTCCCTTTCATCTCTATCTGTTGAAATCATCTCCTTTCATCCAATTTTCATTTAGATTTTCCTTTCTCCAAGAAATATTCCCTGATAACCGCAGCAATAAATAGTCAATAAGCTCTTGAATTTCCCAAAGCACTTTGTCTCCACACATGTATATGTCACATCTTGGCTTTTATCATCATCATCATTATTTAGCACTATGAGGAAAGAGACTTTATATATTTCCCAGAATGCTCATCAGTGCCTAAAACAGAGCAGTTAGTTCAGAGATTTGACTTGCGATATAGTAGAACTCAGCACAGTGCTCAGGTTATATTTATTGATGGATGAATGAGATAGTAGGAAAATAATTAGGTCTTTTAACTGAGTTCAAGGTTCCATGCCCAACAAACAAAATCTCAGCATATTACAAAAATCTCCAGATGTGTTTGAAAAGATCACTGATGGTAGCCCTTGGAAAGTCACAGAAATAGGAAAAGTACTAGAAGACTAGGAGATGGACAAAAGTTGTCCCAAATTTCCAAAAGGGGAAAAAGATGGCCCCTCCTTTCCAACTATGGATGAGGAGTCTTAATGGACGGATAAATGTCCAGAATGCATAATTAAGCAAACGATTTGTGAATATTTACAAAGAGGAATAGTAACAAATATACGGCATGGGTTAACTAAGGACACAATTGTGTAAAATGAAATTAATTTACTCTAATAACTTTAGTAGTCTATATTCAAGAAAACATTATACGCTTAATGTGTCTTCATTTCAGCAAGAGATTTGACAGATTTCTTCATTATATCTGCTCATAATGCAGAGAAAAGATGCTGAATAATAGGCAGCCTTTAACTGTGTTTATGGCAGTCCTCATTACTTCTTAACACTCACTAGTGTAACAGCCTTTTAATTGTTCTTCCTCTGCAGATTTTTCCCTTTCTGATACATTTATCACAGAAACCTCAAATTGATATCACTAAAAGCTCAAGTTTAACCATTTTATCCTCCTCAGAAACCTTCAATGACAGCTTCTTCTAATACAAAATACAAAACATTTAGCTTGTTTTTGTAAGCCTTTCACAGTAGGACTCCTACCCCCTTCTTTAGCCCGATTTCATAATACAGCCACTCCTACACTCTCTGTTTTGGTGAAACTGGCCCAGTAGGTATTGATTGTACAAAATATGCCATTTCTGTCTTTCTATCTTTGCATAAACACTTGTTCCTCCATGGCTAAAATGTACCCACTCAATTGTCTCTGCCTCTTAAAATTTTTAGCTTTTTTTAAAATATAGTTTATTGCCATCTTCTCCATGAAGTTCTTCCTGACAGCTCTAGCTGTATTGGGGGGGGGGGCAGGCCTACTCTTTTTATCTCTAGAAATTTTTATTTAGTTTGCATATAATTTGTATTTCATTCTCTGGGAACGTGCTGACTGTGTTGTACTTCAACACAGTTTTGAGTGTGATAGGTGTTACATACATATTTGTTCATAAATAGGACATGAGGTTACCAGATTTAAGTCACAGGGAGTTGTGGTTCAGAGGCCAGCATGGGCGGTACCATAATATTGCTATACTCTGGGTATTTATGGCACAGTGATATGGACGGTTGGGAGTCGTGACAAAAGAGAGATGATGACGGAGGATGTGAAACTACCACCAGATCTACTGAAAAGAACCTCTAGAATGCTTAACTTGGAAAAGAGGAGGCTCCAGGGGTGAGAAGGAAACTGTCTTCAAACATTGAGAGGTTGTAATCTGGCAGGAGTTTGAAAAGAGAGACAAAATGTATAATTCTGTAACAGACATCAGTATGAAGTCATACTGTCACTTAGCCTCTATCTGCTTCATTTTCCTCATCTGTACAATGATGATAAGGAAAGCACACCTGCCTCTCAGAGTCATTAAAAATGAAATAATATTCATAAAATGCTTTGCAAATCTTAAAGTGAACTAATAATATTCATTGTATTTGTCATGACTACTACTACACTATTACTATCAAACTAGTCAGTATATTGGTTAGTTTTGCTGAAGTACATAATTTTTCTATTTTTTAAATAATAATTTTTACAAGGCTGGTTCTCTGACAGAGAGGGAAAAGTATCCATTAGGCAATGAAGATGACAAAAAAAAAGTGGTCATTTTTTTTTGAAGTGTTAGACTATGTAAACAGGGGGGATCTAAGTTGGAATCCTGCCTGTGTAACCCTGAGCAAGTCAACCAAAAAACTATATTCCTCAGTTTATTCACCTCTAAAACTGAGATGATAATAGATCATATCTCATTCAGGTGTTGTGAGGGATCAAATGAGATAATATTTGTATAACTCTTTGCCAAGTTAAAGCATGCGATAAATGCTACCTGTTAGTACTGTCAATAATTCTATTATCAGTCGTCCCAACTCTCTTTGCACTCTGACTTTCCTTATCTCAGATCCCATCCTCTGGCACCTGCTGCTGGATATTCTTCTCATTTGTAATATTTTACTATATCTAGCCCTTCCAGAGACAATCATGCTGATCCCCTAGAGCCCTAAGTGTGTATTTCACACCGTATATTTCTTCTAATAATATTAAAACGTAAACACCAGCATCCCAAAGGAAAAAAATCTGCCCATTAATTACTCTATTACTTATCCTGTTAGAATGTAAGTTTCTTGAGGGCAGGTACTGTCTTTCCTTTTGTAATTTTATTGCCTGCATTAATCACTTTGTCTCACATGTAGTAAGCACTTGATGAATGCTTTGTTTTCTTTTTTTCTCCAATTCATTCATTCCTTTATTTACTCATGCCTTAAATTGAATGAGACCCATTTTAATGGACTATCATCTCACAAGCCTGCCTTCCCACATTATTTCAGTAGGATTCTTCCCTATACAGTGTGGTGATTCTCTTGGCGTGCCCTATTCCCAGCCATAGCTGGTGGACTCTGAGGATGGGGTCTGTTGGCAAGCTTTGTACGGTTTTATAATTTCCTGTAGGCTGACAGATGTGAAACCGATGTCTGGTCCCAATATATGAGCACATTCTTAATGAATGTCCTAAGCCAGTGTGTATACCCCTTGGACAGCTCAGACCAGACCTTGTTCCACAGTAAGATAATAGATATTACATTCTTAAATCCTCTGCTTACTGGACCAGAATATATTTCTAATAAGTACATGTTGGTAAACATGTTCATATATTCATAAAGATGAAAAGAAAAGAGATGCTGAAAAAAAGTTTCATTATTAGATGGAAGCATTGCACTGGTCTTAGTGGAAAGTCACTGGAGGTGAGCCCTCAATAGCTGGATTTTAATAGAATTAACTTTCCCTGAGGAGGGCTTTCCTTTTTCCAAGTCTGCTCTTATTGTCCAGCTTCTCTGGGGGCAGAGTTCAAATGGATGCCAGAAGACACAAATTCAATGAATTCTTAATCCAAATCCTTAAGGAAAATAGATGAAACGTTGGAATTATGTAGCTATTAGAACTTTGTTGAACTCTCTGCAATATACAATAAGTGTCCAGGAACGTGGCAACATTCGCAATGCAAAGAAAAGCAGTGACAAAGAATATGATGAGGGTTTTATGGTTTGGGCCATCACACCTGGTGACTCTAACATTCCCAGTGATGTCAGGTATGTAGACATCACCTTGGTATACCATTAGATGGCACAATGAGAGATGATCGAGGGGTACATTTATGTTGCAACTATTTTGTGTTCATTTATTGGCAAAGGATAGATTAGAAGACATGGTATCTGTGAAACCTGAGTTCAATTTCTGCCTCAGAAACTTAGGAACTATGGGACCAAGAGCAAGTAGCTTAATCTTTGTGAAGGCCAGATTTCTCTTTTATAAATTGGGAATAATGATAGCTCTACCTACTGGGATCATTGTAATAATAAAATCAAATGAGATCATACATGTAAAGCACTTCAAGATTATGTAGACATTCTACCTTAGTTATAATTATCTCCTCAGCACCCAGCCCTCCAGGAGAAAGTAAGCTACCTGAGGGTGAGGCAGATTGGTTTCTCTCTTCCTGTGCCTAAGCACCTAGCCCCTGAGCAAGGCAGATGTTTGACAAATGCTCAAATGAATTGAGATGAATGGAATTTTAAATTGACATAATGCTTTTAGATGGTTTTATTCATCTATTAAACATCAATGCAGCTTGACAATGTTTCTATCTGTTTTTTTTTCCAGAATCCCTCCTTCATTCCTCATAGGTAACACAGGATTAGAGATAAAATTAGAGATAAAAAATCGTAAGGATTTAATGGGCCACCTACCCATTGCTCACATTAAACCAGGACCCATGGAGGTAAATAAATTTTCCAAAGATACAGATGTTATAAAGGGAAGAACTGGGATTGGAATCTAGATCTTTGGTACAAATTAGCAAATACTTTTCAAGTGAATACTAAGTTCGAGATGCAGGGGATAAAAGGCCAGAATTATATAGTTCTGATGTAGAAAATGCGATATTATTCTGCAACATTATATGATACTTTGTCAATAAATGGTACTTTGAGAGGGAAGAAAACACTAGCTATGGCAGGGATTCTGGAATGACTTCTCTTCCAGGGAGCAGTGTTTCTGCAAAGCCTTGAAGAGTCCAGAAATTCCAAGAGGAAGAAGTAGAAAAGGAGACTGTTATAGGTTCTACAACAGAAGTTGGCAGTGGCATAATGGAGCCAAGAGAGGAGCCAAATCAGCAAAACAGAAAAAGGTGTAAATGGAACTCATGAAAAATGGAAAGGTAGTTACCATTAGACTGTACAGGCTTTTGTCTAAGAAAATACGATTTGGTTCATTCTAAGGACAATGACTGAGGCTTGTTGAACAAAGGCTCAAGTTTCATTGCCAAATGTGTACTTTGGGTGTGTCAAATGGGCACTTCTCTTTGTAGCTCCATCTCCAGCACCTCATACAGTTCCTGGACATTTAATAGTAGACACAATAAATGCTTGCCCATATAATGAGTTTAGAGTGAATAAGAGAGGGGAGATATTTGTGGAAGGGAGAATGATTACAATGGTTTTTTTAATCATTCATAGGAGGTGTGTGCAGGGATATGGTGGTAAAAATATGAATAAGGAGAGATAACTTGGCTTTCTATATAAGTAAGAAAACCGAGGTCATTGAACAGTAACTTCCTTGACTCATTTATTTAGATTCTTAACTATTTAGGAGCATTAACTCCTCCCTCCCCTTTCCTTTTGGCCAAAGCACCACCCTGTACCCTGGATGATGATAACATGATCTCCTCCTCCTCCTCTCCCTCTCTCTATTTTTCTTCCTATCTCTCTGTCTCTATCTTTCTTCCTTCTTTCCTCTTCCTTTCATGGTCAAACTTTCTGAAAATATTGTCTATACCAAATGCTTTCATTTCTTTACTAACCATTCCATCTCCAACCACTTCAATCTAGCCTTCTGTCTTAAAAAAACAAAACAAAACAAAACAAAAAAACAAAAAACAACTCTTAAAGACTATTCAGAGACAACCAAATCCATTCAAATTTTTAATCCATTTATTCAATTCATGATGTCATCTAGTTCTCCTCAATACTTTCTCTACTTAACTTCAAAGGCATAACAATCCTTATTCTCTACCTGGGTCCCTAAAAGAACCTTGTCAGTCTCCTCTTATATCTTCAGGCTCTGGGCTGTGTTGGCCAAGATCTCTACTCTTTTCATTATTTATTCTCTTTCACTACTGTCACCCATCCTCATGGCTCACTCTCAACACCATCTATATGCAGATGACTTTCTTTTTATTTTTAATTTCAAAAATTTATTTAATTAATTTAGAATATTTTTCCATGGTTACATGATTCATGTTCTTTTCCTCCCCTCCTCCCACCCCCTCCTGTAGCCAATGAATAATTTCACTGAGTTTTTACATGTCATTGATCAAGACCTACTTCCATATTATTAATATTTGCATCAGGGTGATCGTTTAGAGTCTACGTTCCCAATCATATCCCCATCAACCCATGTGATCAAGCATCTATCTTTCTCTTCTGTGTTTCCGCTCCCACAGTTCTTTCTCTGGATGTGAAGAGCATCTTTCTCATAAGCCCCTCAGGATTGTCCTGGATCATTGCATTGCTGCTAGTAGAGAAATCCATTACATTGATTGTGTCACTATGTATCCATCTCTGTGTATGAGGTTCTCCTGGTTCTGTTCCTTTCACTGTCTATGCAGATGACTTTCCAGTCTACAAATCCAGACCCAATCTCTCTGAGCTCCAGACCCCCATCTTTAGCTGCTTACAACTGGACATCTCCTTTGGAATGTTCTGTAGACCCTTCACATTCAACTTCTCTTAAACCATACTTCTCTCTAAACCTATTCTTTTATTCCATATATCAGATACTTTATGCAAATTGGCCAGTCCTCTGTTCTTGCCCTTCATTTTCCTGCCTCAATGTCTTTGCTCACACTACTCTCTGTGCCCAGAATAGCTCCCAATTACAGATCAAATGCTTTCTTTAAAGTCCAATGTCAAAGTTTCTACCAATCTTTCCCTCATCTCCCCTAGAAGTAACAGTCTTTCTCCCTGCTTGGACCTCATCAAGCAATTTATCTGATCCATTGATCATTTAATCATGTAGGTTATACCTAGCTGAGTTTTTGCCTTATCTCCTCTCCATGTCTAAGCTCTATGAGGATCTGGGATGTGCCTCATCTATACTTGGCTTTCTCTCAGCACCAAGTCTAATACACAGAACAGGTTCCTAAAAAATATGCCCTGGATTGAACTGAATATGCACAAAGTAACCTCAGCAGCAATATAAACAAGTCTTGTTTTTTAAAAAAAGTATGTAAGCTGGGTAAACAAATGGAACACACACTCGATCAGTATAGGGATTATTTTCTAGTTTCCTAAGCCTCTATACAGGGAAAGGAGAGAGAAATGCTTTTTCTGGCCTCCCTCATCTTTACTAACCTGTGATCAAATCTGGAGGTTTTACAGAATATTAAGGAAAATCATGGGGTAGGAGAACTCACTGACTGTCTCTTTCTCTGGCAGTTGAAGTAGCAGACAAGAAATGTCAAGTGAGCTCAGCTGTTCTACATTTTCAAAATGGAATTTGGCACTGTGAGAAAATGCCTTTTGCCCTGCTTAGGATTTCTTCTGCTCTAGATGGATATAAAGTGTCTACAGGGTAATAAATGGAGGGAAATGGTTTAGAAGAGGTTGGAAATGGAATTTCTATGGCATAAATGGACATTTGTTATATGACATATCATAGGAGTTGGTGATTTTTCATGGAAGCTTATTTCTAAACAAAGGAAAAAGAGATTAGTTTATGACAACCTAAGGTGGTAGAGGAGATATAGAGTGCTGAACGTGGAGTAAGGAAAACCCGAGTTCAGTTGAGCCTACATACTTACCAGATGTGAGCCCCTCATTTAACCTTTACCTGCCTCAGTTTTATCATCTGTCAAATGGAATAATCTTTGCCCCATCTCCTGGGGTGTTTCTGAGTTGGAGGTCTACTTTATATAAATGTGCTATCAACACTGGTGGCTAGGTGTCACAGTGAATACAGTGCCCAGCCTGAAGTCAGGAAGATTCCTCTTCCTGAGTTCAAATCTGTCCTCAGACACTAGCTTTGTCACCATGGGCAAGCCACTTAACGCTGCCTCAGTTTCTTCATATGTAAAATGAGCTGAGGAAAGAAATGACAAATCACTCCAGTATCTTTACCAAGAAAATTTTAAATGGGATAACCAAATTGGATATGACTGAAAACAACTTAACAACATCTATTGATCCTAACAGAGAACTGGACAATATATTGACAATCCTCACTTTATTCATTAGTTGAACCAAGTAACAGCAGTTAAATTAGTGGGTATTCCAAGCCTTTTGGCTTCTTAATCCTTCTTTCTTTCTTTTACTTAAAGCTCTTACATTTTGTCATGCAATCAATAATAAACGTTGGTTTTAAGACAAAAGCACAGTATGGGCTAGGCAATGGGGTTTATGAATCATATAGCTAGGAAGTGTCAGAGGTCAAATTTGAGCCCAGGACCTGTCATCTGTAGGCTGGTCTCTCAATCCACTGAGACAACCTAGCTGACAAAGATTCTCAGTATTTCTTAAAAGATCCTCCTCAAGTAGATATCATATCCCTTCTGGGTTTTCCCCATTTTAAACATACTCATTTCCTTCAAATAGTGCTCATGTGGACTCAGAAACTAAAAGTTCTTCATTGTGGTTTCCTTCCTCTCCACATTATCAATTTCCTTTCTAAACTATAACCCTCAGAAATTACTGAAAAACCCTTCCTAGGCACACTCCAAGGCCCTGGCTTACCTTCCCAGCATATTACCATTATCTTCCCTGCTTTGGGGCTTCCATCAACTGAGTATAATTTAAGAAATGGAAGTAAGTTGTTTTTAATTGTGTATGGTATTTGGAAAAGCATGGACCTTCATGATCATGATGTCCCAGTTGTATTCTGGGAAGCAATTTGGAATTATGTGCAAAGTGTTGCATTCTTTGTAGTGGCAAAAATATGGAAAGTGAAGGGGTGTCCCTAAATTGGGGGATGGCTGAACAAATTGTGGTTTATGATGTTGATGGAATGCTATTGGGCTGTAAGGAATGATGAAATGGTGAGTTTCTATATGAACTGGAAAGACCTCCAAGAACTGATGCAGAGTGAATTGAGCAGAACCAAGAGAACACTGTACACTGAAATTGAAACTTTATGAAACTATCCAATGTAATGAACTTTACTATTAGTAGCAATACAATAATCCAGGATATTCCTGAGGGACTTATGAGAAAGAATGCTGTCCACATTGAGAGAAAGAACTATGGGAGTAGAAACATAAAAGAAATACTTATGACATCACTTATCACTTGTTTATATGGATATATTGTTCGAGGTTTCAGCTTTAAAAGATTGCTCTATTGTAAAAAGGAATAATATTGGACTAGGCATGAAGTGATAACATTTGTTTAACCGAGTGGAATTGCTTATTAGCTCTGGGAGAGGGGAGGGAAGAGGGGAGGGAAAGAAAATGGATCACGTAAACTTGGAAAAATATTTTTAAAAAATACATATTTTTTAAAATGATGTCCTGATTGGCTAGTTTTGCTCCTCCCATTAGTGTTCTAATCTGGGGACATAGTAAACTGCCTGAGAAGCCATAAGGAAGTCATTTCTCCCTCTGTACTTCTGCTTAGCCTCCATAAAATGAGAAGGTTGGACTCCCTGGTCTATGAGATTCCTTCCAGCTCTAGAAATTATGGTCCCAAGATGCCACTAGGGTAACAAATGAACAAATGTCAGAGCAGAGATGGCAGCAGATTTTTCTTCCTGAGTCACTACTCTCTTTTCTGAGTATTAAAAAATCTGACATAAATGGCAATGATTCTTTTATGTTCTGAGGAATAGAAAGAAAAAAAAATTCAGCATTAGTTTGTCCCTTCCCTCACCCCCAATGCTCCACATCTTTTCATTGTGAAAAATCAAGCTACTGTCCTAGTTCCTTCCTCTTTCCTTAAAATAAATCCTAACTCCTATATTCCTTCTTCCTTCTCAATCATCAGCCACATGTGCTATCTGAAAATTATTTTCTTTCATGCAGTTTCCCAATATGATTTTGCTTATTTCATTCATCAAAATTCCAGACATATTTTACATAACTTCCCTGATTAGAGCTTGTGCTTTCTTCTTTTTAAGCCCAAGAAAATGAATTTTAATTATTTTAAGCAAATGCCACCCACCCCCTGCCATCTTCTGTCCATTGTTCTATAGTTCAAGTCAATTGGAGTCATTAATTCAACTTTAATATAGAAGCCAATGGCATAGCCAATAAAAAACATTTCTTTTGAAGAAATAGCATGCTTTATTGAGTCTAATATTACCAATAACCTTATTACTTTAAATACAGACTATATTCTTATCTCCCAAAAATATCAGAAGGAAAATAATTTATTAACCAGAAGTGATTCAATTGTATAATCCCAGATTCAAGATGTATAATCCCAGTAACATGAGCAAACTTTAAATATACCAAATGATTCATATTTTTTAAAAAACTGACAATTTAAGAATTTCAAGAAAACTTGAACAGAATGATTAATTTATCTGTCAGTACTTCAAAGATACATATTTTCCTAGGGTAAGGATTACAACCAGTCCAACTCCCAGCCCCACTATGGGACTTCTATCTCATTCCCATGATTATAAACTGTTATAAAATTGTCACTAAAGGAGGCTATCAAGACTGGGTGAAATGATAAGGAAGAATTGATACTTGACATTAATACTAATAACTCCCATTTTCTTAACATGGTGAAATTTACCAAGTACTTTACAAATATTATCAGATTTCTGTCTGTCAACCACTTAGAAAGGTAGGTACTATCATTACTCTCATTTCATAGACTCAGAGACAGTAAATGACTTGCCCAGGGTCACATAGCTAGCAATCATCAGAAACGGAGTCTGAGACTAATGTTCCTGAAACCAATTCCAACATTCAATACAGTATACCACACTTTTTAGACAAGGTAAATCCCATCTATGAGATCAAACTCTGAATTTTTTCAATGTCAATATAATATTATTTTTAAGCTTTTAAGGTAGTGCTTATTCATCCATTTCTCTCTCATAAAATATTCCCTTGGTGTCATAAGACCCAAATACTACCTACTTTAAAGACCATTCTATAATTCTCTCCTGGGTAACAGCTCCTTCAGTAGGAGTTATGACTTTGTGGTCCATAGTGAGAGTTAGAAGGGCAGTCTTAGGTTATGATAGTATTTTATTCCATGAAGGGAGTAGATAAGGAAACCTTTGCTTTAACAACACATTTTATGACATTCAGTTTGACATGGTAAGAAGATCATGTCTTCAATTAATATGATTCCTACAAATGTTTTCTCCTTCCTTGATCTGAGTTGGAGTGGATTCTTCCTTTATCTGAATCACAAAATCTAATCTAACTTTTATTTGGACAAGGCCCTACTCTACAGAATCCCTGACAAGATGTCATACAGTCTCCACTATGGGAAACTCATTACTTTCTAAGGCCTAGGCTTATATGATGTTAGTTTTAGTTAGAAAAGACCTCAGAATTTACCTAGTCCAATTCCCCTCTCTTAAAAATGAGGTCATTGAGGCTGAGAGGGATTAGATGACTTCCCTCAGGTCACATAATAAACGGATGTCATCACATTTTAATTTGGGAGATCTCCAACTGTTATTAAAATGTTCTTTAGTGGAGCCAAAATTTGTCTTTTAAAAGAAATTTCATATTTATGTAATAGAATTCATCCATATTCAACAAAATAATACATGGATGGAATTCTCTGTGAAATGGCCATTTAACTTTTTCATGTCCCTGGAATATCATTACACAGAGAGTGTCCCAGAAGTGTTAGTGCAGTTTAAAGCTATTAAAGCTAAATAAAACTATTAATCATTAGCTTTATAAAGCCTTAGCAGCTTAAAACTACACAAAACTTTTGGGACCTTCAATACACTAATGCATAACTTACTAAGTGAAACTCTAGACATGTAAAATTATTCATATAGTTTGACATAGGGGAATAACTTGCTAATGTACTATATTCTGATTTAATACATTTCAAAAGAAATGTATAATGTTAGAATGATCACCATTCATTCAATAATAAAGTACATGGTATAAATCAAGAGACTGTGCTTTGTGATGAGTATAAAAAAGTAACATAGTTTTTGCCTTCAAGAAATTTCCCTATTTTAGTATGTGTAAACAATACTCCCTAGGAAGGTATGTTATGTAAAAGAAATCATAGGGATGATGAGTTTAGCTATGGGGTGATGGATATTTAAATACATAAAGAGATAGAGAGATAGACTATAAAAGGACAGACAGACAGATGGATGAATGAAATAATTATTACATACTTACCATGTGCCATATGCTGGGCTATGTGCTTGAGAGACAAATACAAGCAAACAAGACAGTCTCTGCCTTGAAGGAGCTTCCATTATACTCAGGGAGAGACCACTCAAAAAAGAAAGGCAGAAAATCTGTGTTTGGGATGGCATCATGGTTTGGAGTTAGTACTCAGAAAGTAATTTAGAAGTTGGTTCTGGGTAAGAAACTGAGAAAGTTATGAATCAGAAGCTAAATGATTCCAATGCTGAAGTCCAAGGATCCTAAGTGGAAGAGATGGTGGTGGTGCCCAGAGTTAAGGATGTTTGGTTTGGAGATGATGGCGGAGAAATGAGATGGAGCCCTGAATCTGAGCAGGATATTAACAGCAGCAATAGGAAGAGAAGGGCGATGAGTGCCCCTTGCACAGGAAATAAAAAGTGAGGCAAAGGAATGTATACAATTAGGAACAACAGCAGGGCAATATGCAATATATCTGCCCTGGATAGGCCTTGATGTCCTGATAAGTATCTGGATGAGATGAAACATGGCCTAGGGTCTAAAGATGACTAGAGAAAAAAATTTAGATCAGAACTAATTCACTCATCTTCCAATACAGGCAGAGATCTTAGTGATCAAATAGGACAACTGCCACATTTAATAGATGAGCAAACTGATCTAGAAAGATAAAGTTACTTGCCCAAAGATACCCTTTATTAGAATATAAACAAGTGTCCATTTCACTATTGCAAAGGTTTGGGAGGAAGACTCTTCTCCTTGAGGATCATTCACATTACTCCAAAGCTATATGAGTGATGGGTGTAACATAATGGATGCAACTTTATATAAAGTTTTCAAATGAAATTGGAAGATCCAAATATATTCCAATACAGAATTTTCCACTGTTGGTCCCAAAGGTAGACACAGAAATTTTTTTTACAAGAAAACCTACAATCCTATCACTACTACCCCTTTCCTTGCCTCAATTCTCTAGCTACACTTTTGGAAGGAATGAAATATATATTTGTAGTTATATTTGTTGTCATGGCAGAAAGAGTGGAGAGATAATACCAACATTTCTTTCAAAGCTTCATTTGCCTCTGTTTATACCTCCTTGATTTAGTTTTGCTTAAGTGAACACTGATTTGCAAGAGGAACTAATATTAGTCACTGGGCTGGCAGTAGTAATCGCTTCAACTACATCTTAGCTCATTGTAGAGAGATGAACTTGGAAACTCTAAGCAGAGTTGGCCTTGATCCCAGAGTTCCCAGGTCCCTATCTTAATCTACTCTATTGCTTGTTTGAAATTGGAAACATTCTTGGTAAATCAGCAGTGGAAAGGATGTTCATTGACCTGACATGAGAGTACATCACACTTATATTGGCAGTCAGCTGTTACTTCATCATGACTAGAAAAAGGACTAGCTACCTTCAAAGAACTGTTGGTATTTGGGATGAATCAGTGAATAAATATAGAGCTATTGTCAGGTCTTGGAATGTTTCAGTAGATTAATATATGCTGATAGTAATATTAAAGCTGAAAGAGGAGATAGCTTATCAAAGAATAAGTGTTGGAATGGATCATCAGAATCCATCTAGTTCAAACCATTCTAAATAGGAACTTTAGCATCATAGACAGCAAGTGGTCACACAGAGGTAAGATACTGTCTGGCTATTTTTGTGGGGGTTATATTCATTTTGTGGCCATTTTAGTTTACCAGCTTCCCATCTTATCATTTTTGCCTTCCTCTCTTGCTCTCTACAATAACATCCAGTGACAGACATTTTCTCTAGAAGTGGTATGTAGAAGAAGGTGTGGTGATCACTGCTATTCCAAAAAAGAGCTTTTAAAGTCTGGAGTAAATTTTTTGTTAATTCTTTTCCCCTGGAATTACTAAATTGAATTTCCAATTTGAGTTGTTGGAAATTTTTTTAATTCCTCACTGAATGATGGATTCCCCTCTATTTTGATCACAGAATTACCAATGACCCACAAAGATGTGACACATTGTGAGTCCTTCTTATACACCATGAACATGATCCTGAAGGTGCCAGTAAGCAGCCAGATGATGAAGAATGTAACAAATAATGAAAGCTCCCTAAACATTCCTACTGTTTCCGACCAGGTACTGTGGTACCATGGAGAGCAACATTGATTTGTAATGAGAAGTTGCTGGTTTTAATGTGAGACATATCCTTTGCTATCCATTTAAACTTGGGAAAGTTATTTCATCCCACTGGGTTTCAGTTTTTTTTATGAAAATAAGGGTTTGGAATGAGATGATTTATTGTTCCTCCTGACTCTTAATACTATTATATAATTAGTGGAGTTAAATTTATTATAGTTAGACTAATATTTGAGCAACTGCTATGCATGTAACACTGGCAGGAATGTAGGAGAATGTGAAGATAAATGAGACCGAAGGTCTGCTTCAAAAGCAAGGTAATGAAAACCACTGTTTTTATTCTTCCTTCTTGGAACTAAAGAAGTCATAGCAGTTCTATCTTTTTTGTTTTGTGTTGCTTTAAGCCTTCAAAAGAGAACAGACACCATCAACATTTATATTAATTAGTAACGGTCTTCATGCTTTATTGTTCTCTTGTCATAAGTCAGTGTTTCTCTATCAATAACACCCTTTCCTTTTTAATTACTCCAGAGGAGATGAATTACAGAGCAGATGCATGTTTAAGTATGTGTGTGGGATGTGGGGGTGTGGCAGATGTTTATGTAAAAGCTAGGATTTGAAAAGCTGCATGATCTACTCTTTAAGTGGGACCAAAAGGGTAATGTGGTCATGTCTAATCCTTACCCAGTTCTTCATCAAACAAAATTTGCATATGTTGATTGAACAGCAGATTTTTAGTCTAGGAAAGAGAAGTCTCAGAGATGATATGAGAGTTGTCTGGATGATAGTTGTCGGGATTTATTTAAAGGGCTGTCATGTGCAGGAGGTATCAGACTTAGATTAGACTTCTGCTTGATCACAAAGGACAAAACCAGGAGGAATGGTGTGAAATTAAAAAACAAAACAAAACAATTAGGGAAATTGTCTTAACAATTAAATCTGTCCCAAAGTAGAATGGAATAGCTAGGAAGAAAGAGGGTTCTTCCTAACTAGGCGTCTGTAAGCAAAGCCTGGCAAAACACGAGGATAATATAAAAGGGATTCATAATTTCCTCATCTGCAAAATGAAGGAGTTGGAATAGTTAAACTCTAAGGACTCCTTGAGCTCTAATATTCGTTGTTTCTGTCTGACATATGGATTAAGATTTCACTATGTGAATAAGCTCTTCCCTCATGTGAAAGTTTGGAAGGTTGATGGTCAGTGAGGAAAGTCATCCCCTTTACTAGCTGGTCAACTATGATCAGGTGAGTTTGACTATATCTAGGGCACCTAGCCAATAGAATGAGTGTCCCTTGTAAGAAGATGCAGATGAAGCAGTGGCCTTGCCTACAAAAAGATAATCTTTATATGAAAGACACCACAATCGTGACGAGTCAAACAGTTTACTTGTGATGATGCTTTTCACCATCAATAAATATGACAGTTCAATGCCCTTGCTGATATTTAAAATAAAACAAAATAATGATTAAAAATAAAATAATCATATTAATAAAAAATCCACCGTGGTTTGTCTGGAAATAGCCCCCAAAACCCACCCATCTTTCCAAATAGCCACTTATATACCAATAAAAAATATCTGACCTATGTTTTGAAATTAAACACATCAAATAACATATCAATTGACTCTAAAAAATCACATGGGAGAGTCCCACACGCATGTTGCCCCTGAATCCACAGGGGAGACCATCCTGTCATCCTGTAGGTAATTTAAAAGAAGCCACTATGCTGCAGAGGTAGGCAAAATCGCATTATCATGCAGAGAAAGACAGATGAGTTGAGTGGAATAATCTTGCATACATAGCATGAATTTAATCTTTATTAGAACATCCAGAGAAGACACCACAGGGCATCCAAAGGAAGATAGCTGGAAAAATGGAAGAAGTCATAAAATTGCCAAAGGGCATGGTAATATCTATAAGATATAGGATAAAAGATGTGCAACAACCAGCAAAAAGAACAACTTTCAAGAGGAAAAAATTAAAATTAGCACATTGAAATTGTTGCACTCAACAAATGCTGAGTAAGTACCTCCCAGGATAGATGGCCCAATGGAGAATGACCTGGGCCTGAGGTTGGGAAGTCCTAAATTCAATCCAGCCTCAGCTGTGTGACTCTGGGCAAGTAACTTATTTCTGTTGCCTTAATCCACTGGATAAGGAAATGGAAAACGATTCCAGTATGTTTGCCAGGAAAACCCAGCCAGGGTCGTGTCTAACCAGACATAACTGAACAACAAAGAAAGCACATAACACAAAGAGAATAAGTGTTTTAATTTTGCTAGAAATATACCAGACACTGGAGACAGAAAGATAAAAAAGAAAAAAGGACCTACTCTCAAAAGGCTTACATTCATGGATCATCATAAGGAAAGGGATAACCAGAAAGCAAAAAAAAAAAAAAAAAAAAAAAAAAAAAAAAAAGCAACAGAAAATATCTTTGTCAAGTATCTTGCAAACTATAGAGCATCCAAAATTGTCAATATTCTTTACAGGGGGAGTGGGTATTATCCTATTATAAAAAGTATAATGGGGGGGGGGGCAGCTGGGTAGCTCAGTGAATTGAGAGCCAGGTCTAGAAATGGGAGATGTTAGGTTCAAATCTGGCCTCAGACACTTCCTAGCTTTATGACTCTGAGCAAGTCACTTAACCCTTTTTGCCTAGGCCTTACTACTCTTCTGCCCTGAAATTAATACTATAGTATTGGTTGCAAGGCAGAAGATAAGTGTTTTTTAAAAATAATAATAAAATAAAAGTATTGTAATCTGATTTCAATTCATTGAAATCATAGTACAGAGATTATTTTACACTTTTAGATTGTCTCATTTGTACAACAAAGGAACTCCATTTCTTGAAGATTATATGTTATCTTAGAAAAGTGAGGTAGAATTATATCTATACTAACAGGTACTGGCAATGCAAACTTGATCTTGGATGATTGCAATAATGTTCATTAGTGTCTGAAAGAAGGTCACGGCGTGGTTCAGCACCAGGGACAGTAAATGGATCATGAATACAGTGGCATATTTCCTTATCATATTCTCCCTTTCCATGGAGTGTTGGAAAGCACAGAAAAAGACGGTTCAAATTCTGTGGGCTAGGGGATTTTTTAGAGTCTGAATTTAGTCAAAGCTTCTCAGAGAAAGAAGGAACATCAGTGGTCATCTAGATCAGCCTATCTGTGACTAGTACTGGATGAGGCCTGGAGAAAGATGAGAAGATAAATGAAATTCAGGCCCTGCTTCAGAGGCAAGATAATAAAAATCCTGTAAGACAAATGCTATTATGATCCCCATTTTTAATGTAAGAAACTGAAGCCAAGAGAGATTAAGTGACTTGCCCAGGGGAACACAGCTACTAAATATTGGAGGCTGGATTGAACTCAGGTCTTCCTGAATTGGGGCTCAGGGATATATCCCCTGCATCACCAGCTGTCTGTAAATGTGCTTGGGGAAAAGAAGATTAGACTAAAGAGAAGCATAAGAATATACAAGCATGCTGGGATATCACTGATATATGTATATATATACATATATATATATTATGTATTACATGTCTATTATGTGCTATTTATACATATAGTATAGGAGGGAGAGGGAAGGTCATCTGCTGACCTAGTTACTAGCCCTGATTAACCTACAGATGAGCTAAGTGACTTGGGAAATCACTCTCAGGCTCAAGTATTTTCATCTGAAAATCATCATTACTCTGACATTGCTGTCATTTTTTAGCAGTTTCTACATAAAGTGGATAGGAGAAATAGGTTGGTCCTAGGACTTTTATAGGCATCTTATCTTTACAGCATCCTAACTGGTCCATCCACAACAGCTTCTGAAAGGGGGTCAATGAGCCTGTCCAAAGAGGAGTTCCAGGCCTGCCTGGATACCCTTCCTGCACTTGTGTGGAGAACATGGAGGCTCAGCTCATCATCATGGTTCCCCATGTCTTGAAGTTGCTGTAACTGGGGCTCTGGAAGTTTGGCTGACCTGAGGCTTGCAGGGACTTATTACCTGGTTCAGAGGGCTTGTATGAAGACAAAATAAAATTATATATGCAAATTATATTACAAATCTTAAATTTTATATGTGTGACTTGAGCAAATTAGCTCATCTCCCTTTGCCTCGATTTCCTCATATGACCTCTAAGCTTCTACCCATGGAGTCTAATTGCTCTACCAGTATTCAATACGTGGGTTTCCCCTGACAGGAGGTCTTTAAGGAGAGGTTGGATGACCATTGTTGGAGGGTGTTCCAGAAGGGACTTTTCAGGAACAGACTAGGCAAGGTGACTTTCAAGGTCTATTTTTATTTAATTTTGAACACATGAAAGATAATGGGATCAATGAACTTGAAAGTCAGAAGAAAACTTAAAAAGGTAATTCTTCCATTTTACAGAGGAGGAAATTGAGTGTCAGAGAGGCTAAATGAAATGGTTTGTTCACACAGTAATGAAGGGATTTGAACTCAGGTCCACTAATATCAAATTCAGTGAATGATAATCTATTATTTGGTGCTATGTCCACTGCAATACAAGCCTTCTCTTCTTTACCCTTCTGAAACCTATCAGTAATTATTCTATCACACTACACTAAAACCACACTGGAAAATGTGGTGGCTGAAATTAAATCTAAGAAACTATGTTGAATTTAATATTAATACATTCTGATCTTGAATTTTGTCTGTGCCACCAGTGTGACCTTGGGTAGATCACTTATCTTTCATAGGCTGTTATTTTCTTATTAACAATAATAAAATAAGGAAGACTTGATGGACTATTGGGCTAGTTTTTTCTAGCTTTTGATTGATGTTCCTCTGATACTTTCTATTAGCTTCTTAGAAAAAGCAGCATTTCCAAGTGGCAATAAGAAGAGGAAAAGAAAATTCTCTCTGCATTCCAAGGACAATGGCCTCCTTGCCAACCCTCAATTCCTGTCTCCAGGCATTTTCATTGGCTTTTCCTTCAAAATAAAATTATTTCTGTCCTCCTCTCCTTCTCCAAGCTTCCCTGATTTTCTTCAGTTTTAAGATAAAATCCAACATCCTACAAGAAGCCTTACCCAGGCCTTGATGATGCCTCTGTGATCTTAACACCTTCCCTCTGCCATCATCTCCCAGTTATCCTAACTATGTTGTTTGTACATCACTGTTACACAGTAAGTAATTAAGAAATGTGTGTTGTCTTGACTTGTCAAGTCTGGAATAAATGGATGAACAATACTATATGATATAGATGAAGACTGGACTTGGAACCAGGGTTCAAATCATACCTGTGACAACTACTAGGTATGTGACCCTAGACGGGTCACTTTATATTTATGAGTCTCAGTTTCCTCGTATGTAAAATGGGGATAATAACATCCATACTATTTGCCAAAGAACCCTATGGTACAAAGTGGGTAGTGTATGAAAAGTGATTTGCAAATGATATAGCCCTATTTAAATTTCAGCTTTAGTTATTAGTACAGGGATTGGTGAGAACACTGTATTAAATGGAAAAAAAGTGGTAACCAGGCCACAACACCCCCTGCAGCCTTTTCAAAGTAGATTACACCAGAAAAATGGGTCTCCTATCTGCTCTTCTCTGATGTGACTTCTGGCTGGCCTGGATTAGAAGACTTATCTCTGTCTAACTAAGTCCCTCCTTTCAGTTTCTTGGTATTGTCATATTGGCACACTAAATCAAGTCTAGTTGGTTGTCTCTATAAACTAAATGCCAAGTGCAAGAGACTGAGGTCAGAGGATGTGAGAGTGAATCCCTTTTCTCTATCATTTCCATACTGTATGGTCTTGGGCTTTTCTAGGTTACAGCTTACTTATCCACTGAGCTCAGACTCCTGGGTCTCTAAACTCCCTTTTAGCTTTAAGGACTTTGATTTGTTCCTGACCTTCCCTCCAGTTCAGTTTGGGAACTGACCAGTCATCACAGTGAAGAAGATCTGCAAAGTGGAAGGAGAACATGATAGGGAGTCAGAGGTCAGAGTTCAAATACAGACTCTACCACTTTACATCCATGTGACCTTGGGCGAGTCACTGGACTTCTCTGTGTTTGCAGAATGAAGACATTAGAATAAATGATCTTCAAGGCTCCTTTGCGGTGATCCTATCACATAACCCAGTCCCTAAAGAAATCTCATTCCATTGTCATCAGTCCCACTGATTCCATGTGAAGGATGTTGTGTGCAGAATTCCATGCTTTGCATCTGCACACAACAAGGACTTTCCATAAAACTATTCGATTCCTTCTCACCATGTTCATCCAAATATTCTGAATTGTTGCTTCATTTAGATCACAGAGTCCAACTCTACCATCTCGTGAGTGTTTCCTTCCTTTCTTGTCTTTAGCTGAATATCTGTTAAATTTGCCATCTCTGCCTCGATCCAAAAGCATCCAGACAAAAAAGCCAACTTTCTTTGTGTTTGAAGGTCTAATGAAACTCACATATACTCACTTGGCAGTCAGTTAAAGGAGAATAGCTCTGAATGAAATTATGTGATGCTGTTTTATGGAATTTGTAATCTCCCTTAATTAGAACAAATAAAACAATCATTTCATCCAGTTTGTTAGAAAAGTTTATGAATTATGATTTAATTTTTTGCAATCATAAAGTGATATTTTATTTATACTTGCAGAATGTTTTAATGAGGCAACTGCAAAATTAGGATTTCAATATTGAGGGTTTTTTAAGTGAAATAAATGTCCTCTTAGATACCCTTCCTTTGCCAACCCCTCTATGCTACATCACTTAGAGGATCACAACACTGAGAGAATGTTCTACAGAGGATGTCAAAATCTCCCTAGATCTATCCCTTGATTAGCTATCAGGAAAAGATGAATCCTAGATGTTATAAAACCTCATGGATATTTTGTCCTGATTTATCCCTATGACCGGAGATGTGCACAGAACAAGAAGGAGTGAACAGTTCTCCTTCAGAGCCTACTGGAACTTGTCCAACGTCCTCTCTATTAAGTAGCTGAAGATTCCCGGGATATGAAAATGATACAGTAAACACTGGAAAGGACCTTAGAAATATTTCAAGCCCACTTTACAAAACAGAAAACTAAAGGGACCTCTGGGAAGAGGTTAACTGATTTGCCCAAAGTCATATAGTTCCTGAGTGTCTGAGTTGAAGCTTTAAATTTCATTGCCAAAACAGGGGCCATCCATCACAACAGAAGTCATGCAAGCATATAGCTGATTGCTTGGAGCTAAAGATAATTCACAGATATAACTCTAATCAAAAAAACAAAAGCTTATTGTCTTTTCTTTAACTTAGAGTTTCTCTTCCACTTTCTCTACCTCCCGACCTTTTCAACAAACAAACCATAGATTAGAAGATTGGGTAAAGTTATTCTAATGAGAAAATGAAGAATGGTAAAGGGAATGGGGGGCAGAGAAAAAGCCATGCCAAGCCAACCTTTGGAACACTTATTAAGTAGCAGCCATTACGAAGGCACTGAAAGTAGAAAGACAAATGAAAACCAGCTGCTATCTTCAAGGAAACTAGAATGTCTTTGGGGGAGAGGAAGGCACAACATAAATACTAATAAATGATTATGACAATTTAAGATGGGAGAAAACACTAACAATTATGAATAAAATGAAAAACTCACGTCACCTAGTTTATAGGCTGAAACTTTACAAAGAAAATGGGAGTCTGAGAAGCACAACTGACCAGAGAGTAGATCTCAGGTATGGTACCAGCTGGTACAAAGGAATGGAGGTGTAGAAGGTGGAAAAAAAGACATTAGAACTTCTGCATTCTGAGACACATTGCTTCATTGCACCCAAGCCATCTGGAGTTGGAGGGATGCTGTTATACAGTGAAAAGAGTATTTCAAAGTCTCATTTGGCCACTGAGGACTTGGGTTCAAATCTCAGATCTGCCCCTAACTACATAGGTGACTCATAACTTCCTCCTTCTAGGTCTCAGTTCCCTTGTTTATGAAATAGGCCAGATGACCTTTGCTTCTGACTCCAAATCTATGATCACCTAAGATCCAGACAGTCCAACTTATGCCAATGTAAATCAGTTTCTGAAAAATAATCTCATTCCTGAACTGAAGTTATCTTGCCATTTGGAAGAAAGAAACTCTTATAATAATATCCAATTGTCATGCTGGATTTCACTGAGGTAAATGGCTTCAAGCAGGAATTGTCCCCTCTTTAGCTCTTCTAAGGGCCCCATTAGGAAATTGATGGAAGATTCATGGACTCCTTCAGGCCACATTCTCATTCTTAAGTACTCAAGAGCAATTTATTTAATGGAATCTCAGAAGTTGCAGGGCAAGAGTTTGCATGAGTCATGCCAGGCCAAGCTCAGTTAGCTTGTATGATCTGATAGTTTCCTTTCCCTCAGGAAAATGTCCATATCCATAACAGCATTGTCCCATTTCCTTGGTATCTAAGGAATTAGAATCAACAGGCATATAATGTAAAATTTTTCTTCAAATGTATATTTTTCAAACGGAGAACTAGGGTTTACACACTTAGTTTATGAATGTAAGAAGCTATATCACATGAGAGAGAACAAAAGGATTATGCCTTTATATTTGCAGATGAGATTCTCTCAGTGTATGCTAGTTCTAAGTTTCAAGTTTCCATCTCTATCTCAACTAATCAGAGGTTTAGCTTTTTTAAAAGTTTAATTTAGGGGCAGCTAGGTGGCTCAGTAGATTGAGAGGCAGACCTAGAGACAGGAGGTTCTGAATTTAAATCTAGCCTCACAAATGTCCTAGCTGTGTGTCCCTGGGCAAGTCAACCCCAAATTGCCTAGCCATTACCACTCTTTTGCCTCAGAAATAATATTTAGTATTGATTTGAAGATGGAAGGTTTTTTTAAAAAAATCAATTTAGGTTTTATCTATATACAGGGAGATCAGTAGGCAGAACAGCAAAACTATCAAGGCATTCTAAGGAAAAGGAATAATTTGTTAAGAAAATCCAAATATCACCACCATCCCTTATCCATTGGTAGAAGTGGCCAATGACTATG
The DNA here is from genome assembly GCF_016433145.1 of Gracilinanus agilis. NCBI lineage: Eukaryota > Metazoa > Chordata > Mammalia > Didelphimorphia > Didelphidae > Gracilinanus > Gracilinanus agilis. The sequence goes on from NC_058131.1 coordinate 716,682,857, forward strand.
AGTTCAAGAGCTCTAGGAATAGCAGAGCACTCATGTTAATCAGTCATGCTGTCAGCCTGGAACCATAACTCCAGAAAGTAAGCCCTATGCAGAAAGGGTCTGTCATTGCCACCACCTTTGTGATATTGGAAATTTGGGGTTCTTTGGGGTTCCTTGAGCCTTTTTTGAGGTCCCTGGTCTAAACTTCCTGTGGACATTTTAGATCTCTTACAAACTACATTTCCTATGATTCAATGGGCTTCTTGCCCTTAAATGGTTAAGTAAGACAAGGTAAACAGAAACTTAAATAGGGAGATTGGGATTGGTACTTCCTCTTTCCTAGGAAGCAGGCAAGGGGAAAGTATGGCGGACATTCAAATTAGATCTTAGCAGGCATGTGGCTTTCTTAATTATCGATATGGATTACAATAAACCCTTACTATTTTACTATATACCCTTCTATATTAATTTTATTTGTAGCACCTTCAAACCAGTTATTAACTAACCTCTACCAATGGGCAAGTGAGCCCAAGCGTTCCAGAAACAAGTGACCCTAGTCTATCAGCCCTACTTCGAGGCTCATTCCCCTCCAGAAGTTTGAGGAAAGAACCACAGTAGAAACCTAGTTCATTAACTGACTCTATCAATGACTATTATATCTCCTGTTCCTCAGCAATTACATTTATATTAGACCCAAAAAAAGGAATTTCTTGACAATCAATTCTTTGGCATGTCCAAAAGTCCAAAGTCAAAAATGTTTATAATTTTGTATAAATAGAAATAATATTAAGTAAAATGTAACCAAGAAACTTCTCCATCTGATATGAAGGTGAAACTTTCTACATGTGTTGTCTTTCCCACCAGACTATAAGCACTTTCAGAAGATTATCTTCATTTTCTATTTGTATGCCTGGCATTCAGCACCAAGTTCAGCCCATAGTAAATGATTGTTTCATTGATTACACATCATATATTCTTTCGTTATATGCATGTCAATGAAACATGTTCACTGTCCATCAGAGGTCTCTTGCTCTCTCCTCATGACTTGTCCACTTCCTTTCCAGTCCTAAATATTTCTGATGACATGTTCTCTTCTGCTTTTCCACCTATTCCTCTTGGCAATATTGTGGAAAGGAAAATGCTTATGCATTTCAGCACACTGACATGGAGCAGATGGCAGTTGAAATGTGATGGGAGGAGGAGGGACAGTTGGAGTGAGAGGAGAGGATTGTGGGAGAAACGGTGAAGTGAAGGTCTTTGCCCTATGAACTCTGTTGAGTGTGGAGCAGAGACCAGGAGCTCCAGATCCCAACCAGTGGAAAAGCCTAGTGAGCAGTTCTTCCTTACTCAGAGGAGAAAGACAGTTCCTGTTGTGGAGAGCCTCCATTGAAGGAAGAACAAACAACAACAACGGCTGAGAAGAGGCTGATCCCTTCACTTTAGGGGGTCACCCTGAAGATCCTTTCATTCTGTTGACCTTCCCAAGAAGGACACTTGCCATGGGTTAAGGTAGGAGAGAGACTTTGATTAGATTAGAAGGAGATAGATCAGTTGGAGCCGAGCCATCTTGACTAAGATGAAGAAAACGAAAAAAACAGTAGGGTTTCCTCTTCCCTCAAATCTATCCCCTTTCTAAATTTACCATAATTATTAAACTACTTGAGAAATAGAAAATGGCAGTCAGATTCATATTGGAGGGAGAATAAAGAAGGAGAGGCTGGTGGTTAAGCTCACCATTAGCCTAGGCAAACAGTAACAGTCAGTTTGTCAGACAAAGGGAACTTCTAGGGTTCAACTACTAGTCAGTCTTTTCCAAGCATTCTCCACTAATCCCCAGAAGTTTAATCAAAGCCACTGGTCCTGTTTTCATTAACTTAACCCTACCCAATGGGTACCTCTCTTGTGTGCTTGTAAGGGAATTTCAAAGTGTGAGATAGATGTGCCTTGGCAGATGGATAGAATATAGACAAGGCTTCCACCAGATGAGCAGGCATGGACGTACTTCCATTGGCATTACTGAAGGAAGCATACACATTTGGAGAATTAGAGATCCATCCAAGATTTATGTGAATATTTCATTTTACCTAATTCTGTCTGTATATTACTCATATGTGGCCTCTGGGTTTCAGCCCAAAATATACATCTCATTAGGGCATAATGTTTATTTTTAAATGACCTTTTCATTAGAAAAAGAAAAAAGAACACATTTTTCTTTAAAAAAAATACAAAACCACCCCTGGGACATTATTATGGTATGAGGGTTCTTATCCCAATTGCAATGGCTATTAAATAACCACTTTCAAAAACAAATGAGTAATATTTTAAAATTCAAGAACTAGGCAATTATCACTGATTTACTGGCTATTCTTTCTTATGATAAATATCTGCTTACAGAAGTATAAGATAAATAAATATGGTTATATTAATAGCAAACATGCGTTTAAAAGAGATGCCTTAACATTTCTGAAATTAGAATGTGAACTTTTTTTTTTTGCAAAGTGGGAGAGCAAGTTTCAAATAACTCTCATGTTTTGCTTATTTTTTTTCTCAAATGAAGCCAGACTTTGGGCATTTGAATTAGCCTCATCCTGAAAAGATGCTGGGTGAAATTCTAAGAATTCTATTCCTTGAGGGCAGGGTCACATTTGGTTCATCTTCCTGTTTTTGCATCCCTAGAATTTGGAAAAGTGCCTGGCATATAATTGGTACTTACTAACTCCTTGTTAACTTGTCTTGACTTTTGTCTTGTATATCAAGCATTTGGCACAATGCCTACCACACAGTAAGTATATAATAAAAGTCTCTTGATCAACTGACTATTTATTCATGTAAATTGATAGAAGGGGAGGCAGCAAGGCATCATGGATATCACATGAGAGTCAGCAAGATCTGTGTGCAAATCCTTCCCCAAATTCTTACTTCCTCTGTAGGTAGTCTTTACTTGGACATGTCTCTTAACCTCTATGTGCTTTTAATTTCCTCATTTGGGAAATGAAGGTGTTAGACTACAGGGTCTCCGAGATCTCCTCTAGCTCTATATCTTATCAAAGTTTCATGAAAATATATAATTCTAGTAAGGATAACAATAAAAGTAGCTGTCATTTATATACCACTTGAAAGTTTGCAAAGTGCTTTATAAATATTATCTCATTTTATCCTCACAATAATCCTGGGAGGAAGGTGCTATAATTATTTTGCAGATGAAGAAACTGAGGCCATAAAAGGGCATGTGACTTGCCCAGGGTTTCATAGCTAGCAAGCATCTGAGACTGGATGTTAATTTAGATCTTTCTAATTCCAGGTCCAAGACTATCTGCTGGACCGCCTCACTGACAAACAATATTGAAAACTTCATTTGCCATTCTTGCATTGAAGTTGCCATTGCAATGGGGGAGGAAGAGGTAGAGACTGATCATCTTACATTTTCCTTTAAGCAAATTTGATGAGTAAAGCAGCATCATGGTAGAGCAGGTAAGGCCACCAACTTGTATGAGCCTCAGAAGTGTTACTTAACAGAGTATTTTCATGCATTTCACTATATTCAAAGATGAAAAGGCCACAGACATCCCTGATCAAGCCATCAATTCACTGTCACTTTACAAATGAGGAAATTCAATTTCAGAAATTATGCTTGGCCCATAACTTGGAAATGTCAGAGATGGGATTGGAACCCACATCCTTGGGACTCTGCATCTTTATCCAACAAGTCACAAATCGATCAAAAGTTAGGTAGTTCGGAACACAGAGATAGAAATAGCTAGATGATAGAGCAATAGACGGAACATAGATAAACACAATAGATTTCCATCAAGAAGATTTAAGAAGGAGGCATGATGGGAAGCTCTCACTATGTAGGGAATTACCATTATGGAAGCAATATTCTACACATTCTACTTGATCTCAGACACCCAAACAATGATGGTAGGTCCAAAACTTCAAAGAGGCCGGTTTGAGGTAAGGGAATTCTTCCAAATGTTTTTTTTTTCCTGCCTGGGTAGGAGAGGGAATATATACATATATAAACTCCACCCCAATATGTGTGTGAATATAACATATATACATATACCATATATAACATATAGGGATACATTTTTACGTTCATATATAGATGAGTTCATTTTTTTCCAAGAAAGATAACTTATCCACAGAAAGCTAAGTAGATCAATGATGTTCTTACTTTCCCTCCATTTGGTTCCTAATAAAGAAATAAATCAACATAGATTAAAAAAGAAGAGAGAAGGCAGGTAAAGACATACTATGAATCATACGTAGATTCTGATCAAATTTGTACTCCAAACCCAGTCCAGGAAATGTTCTTTACAGGTTCAGGAAATAACAATATCTGGTGGTGTGTGCTCAATTTCTCATACTACATCCCTGCACCCTGCCTTTATAAATATATTCTGGGACAGAATGCCAGCCCTATATTTATATAATCATTTCCCTTGAAACAGCTTTTGGTGCTATATGCATACAGATTTGTAAAAGATTTAAACAGCAAAAACAGATGTAGCTAAAAGATCCAAAAGGGAAACAAACAAACAAACAAGAGAGGAGCTAAACATAAGGAGAGGAGCCAGGGGAAGTGACAAGGAGTGGTAGAAAGGCAAACAACTGGATTTGCACAGATCAAAATACATAGCACACAAAAAAATAATTTTGTTTGTTTCTTTCCTGACTATAGATAAGGTAGATACTTAATACAGAGGAAGAGCCTTAAGGATTTCTGATCAAACCCCACCTCTGTTATTTATGTTTTGGGTGATTTGGGGAAAATTACTCATTCTTTCTGTACTTCAGTTTCCTTATCTATACAAAATAAGACTAGATCATTTCTAAGAATCTTCTAGTTTTATTATGTAAATCCAATGGTTTATTTAAAAAAAGTAAAAAAAAAATGAGTTGTGGAGGGTCAGGGAGGGATGACCTCTAGCCACGTTTCCTTCATTTCCTTTTTATCTTGCTTAGATTCATTTGCTTTGCCAGTGTAGAATGGAGGGAAATGGGCTTCAAAGGCCAAGATTCCCCATAGCTCCCAGGACTGGAGTCCAGGTTATGGGTGAAATGTCTCCCTTCACAATGGATTTGAAGATAGAAGTTATTAATTAGGGGCTAAGTAAGAGTCACAAAGGATTTCTAGTCCCAAGTCAATCTAGTATGATAAATTACAAATTAGCTCCAATCACAGGGAGAGAAAAGAATAGACAATCTTAGCCTTCTGACTCATTGGCTGAATATGCTGGATCACGTATTTAACTTAGAACCAAATCGTTGCTATTCTGCCGAGCAACACCTTTCTTAGGTTTCTGGGCTGACCAAATACAGCCCCAAACCCAGGTGTTTCTCTATTTTGGTGTGTGTGGAGTGGGGAGAGGACTGGAGGAGGAGGTGATGGGAAGGAAGGTTGGCTGGATGTATCCTGGCAAACACAAAACCTCTGTCCCTTAGATAAATAAATTGCATCAGTTAATAGCTGCCTTGGCTGTAAAGCTTCCCCTGTCACTGTCTCTTCAAAATCGCTACTGCTCAAAGTCATGGACATGCCTACCAACATCTCCAAGGTCAGCAAAGGTGTCAGATGGTCCACCTAGCCCAGTCTGTTTTTCTTTCATTATTTCTTTTTAAAGCACACAGTACAAACATACAACTGCCACTTTCCAATTGTTTTTATAGTAAATGTTTGTTCAATCCAATTCAAGCTGACAATTCAATTTAACTCAATACCATCAGGGCATCAGGTTCCCTAATGTGTCTAGACAAAGCCTTGATCTCCTTCCCAAACAGTGGCCAGGTAGAGATCTCCAGTTTCCATTCAAGAAGCAGAGAAGTTGGGGATCATCATTTGCTATCCCTGCTGCTAAAATCCTTAGGATGTTTTCATGGGTTCATTCCTGAGGAAACAATCATGGAAACACTTCACATTGGTATACACACTCTTAGATAAAGGGCACTTGGGCCAACTTGCCAGCAGAAGGAAGGGAAGGTGACGGCTGCAAGGTCACAAGGGCTAAAGTATTTGCAATGATGCAGGAACATTTTTAGGCAAGCTGGATTGATTATGGAGGAACCAACTGGTATCATAAGCAAAAAAGAAATATAAACCTTACTTAGTCCAAAGTTCTGAGGTCTGGTAGCTTACTGGATTTAGTTACAGTGAAGCTAAATTCAAATCCAGGTCTTTGGGTTTCTTGTGGGTCTGGAGGTAGTTCAGTAACTAGAGTATTGGGGTGAGAATCTGGAAGACCTGAGTTGAAAGTTAGCCACAGGCACTAACTAGCTCTATGACCTCTCTTATTAAGCTCTATCTCCCTCAGGTTCTTGGCTGTAGAAGGGGGTTAATAATAGCATCTAGTTGCCAGAATTGTTGAAATGATCAATGAGATGTAAAGTGCTTTTGAAAACTGAAGGCCCTGTATATGGGTTAACTACTGTTGTTTTTGTTATTCATTCTACAGTCCAGTGCAGGGGCTTTGAAGGGTTAAGAGTGTGCCTCACACTTAGGGGAGAACTAAGGTTAGAATGATCTCATCAGCTGTCAGAGGGCTGCAGATGCCTTCTGCACTGGACATATCTCTGGCTCTTCATCATTCTTGGGAAGTCATTCTTGACTTACAGACATCTTGCTGTTCCCTGACTTTATTTACCCACTGTGATGTGCATGGTGAGCCCTTCTGGATTCAAATGCAGCTGATGCTTAAAGCCTAAGAGTCTTCATTCCCTTGGACCAGAGAAGAGATGCCAGAGAGGGATTCACAAACTCTGGAGACTCAATCCTAGGCTCTTAATTCTTCCTTTTTGCCTCTTCTACTGCTCCCTGAAGGCTGAGTCACAGCCCCAGGGACAATAACAGCAAGAGACTCAACATGCTCTGGGACTTACTATTCCAGCTTTTCATTAAAAGAGATCTAATATACTTTTCTTGGCCCAACAGGCCAGCACACTTGGGTTGAGGTCTGGCCTACTCAGCAGGTAAGATCACATGGAAAATAAATCCTTTGATTAATAAAGTAGGGACTCCAACTCACCTGAAGGGGAATCCTCAGTAAGGAGGATTGTACCCAGGAAGACCCATTACCCCATTCCACTCTGGAATCTCACACTCAGAACTTACTTTTAGCTCCCTCTCTGCAGTCGCAAAGTCGAAGACTTAACTCAAAGTAGAACAGGACTTGGCAGTGATTTAGTCAAATCTCTTCATTTTAGAGTAAGAGCTGAAGCCCAGGGTGGTTTGCTCAAGAGCTCACATGTTTTAGTTGGCAGAGCCAAAATTCAAACCCAGATCCTTTGTCTCCATATCCAGCACTGTTTCCCCAGTGACTTCTGGTTGAGAGAATATGCCTTCAGGCCATATTATAGTGTAATAATAATAAAAGAAGAACTTTTGAAAGTACTTTAGTACTTTGGCAATTTAGTTGATTAAGGGGAGGGAGCTGGAATTTTGCTATTCTAATGGCTTCCATACTGCTGAAGAGTACATTGTTTTACGTTTAAATCATCTAAATTTTGGCACCTGGGGAAAAATTGCCCAAATTACCTCATCCTAGGTAGAACTCTGCTTGAGGTTCTAAAAAAAATGCAAAGCATCCTTTCTTCCTGAAAACCTTGGAGACTCCAGGCTACAGAATGCACATAGAATAATCTCCTTAGACATCCTTTTAGTGACTTAGACTAGTCTCTTCACAAAGCTTATTCAGAATCATGAGCCTGGGTGGCTTTTTTTGGTCCAGGACCTTCTTCTGTTTAATCAATGTAAACTCTTTAAATGGAATTCTTAGAGCCTGAGAGATCTGTGCAAACACCAGGCTCAATCCCTCAGCATTTGAAATTTCTCACTCGGGGTGGCCTGATGAATGGGGGGGCTGATCTTGGATGAAGTTTGTCAGAGATCAAGGACTGGATTAAATTCGTAAGGAATAGCAAATAAGATAAAACTGACACTGAAAATGAGGCATTGATTCAAGAAAGTGTAATGAGGTCTACTGTTGCTTTTATTGGAGAAGTTCTAGGTCAAAACCCAGGGGCATGGCGAATGAATGAGGCTCATTATAGGGGATCCTCCTAGAGAAAGGAAGAATAATAGTCCATTTAACAGAGGGAACAAAGTACTCTTGATTGGGGATTAGAGATCTCAAGTGTTGCTTTACCTTTGACTAAAATCAAACTGTAGGATTCCAAGGAAAGAACTGAATTTGTTTTAGAAACCAAAAATTAAATTCCAGTTTCCTTGCTATTTAGTTTTATTCCAGCCCTCCAAGAAAATTAAGGAAACAGTGTGGTAAGGGGAAATGAGCACGTTTATGGTATCAGAGAACTTTCGTTCAAATTCCAACTTTGATGCTTCTGAACTATTTTACTTTGAGGAAATAATTCAAGATTCTTGATTCTTAGTTTCTACAGATGAGAAAACTGAAGTTCAGAGACATAAAATGATTTGTGTACCCTAACCAACTAGTAAGTATCCCATATATTTTTCAAAACCAAATTTTCCCTGCCTCTAATCTATCCTTCTTTCAGTATCTAATAATGTCTTAAAGTTCTATAATTCCTTTAAATAAGGATTTGCCACCAAGGAAATAATGCTTGGACTCCAGGTTCTGGAGCCTTAATTAAATGGCAAGGAGTCATTTTAGAGTTTTACCAAGTCAGAGAATTTAGAGGGGTCATCTAGTTTAACACTCCACAGGAGAAGAATTCCCCTTTATCATGTGGATCTCCCAGTATGTGGTCATCTAGCCTTTTCCTGGTGGCCAGCCAGAGAGGATGGAGGGATCCCTTATCTCTAGAGGAAGCCTCTTCCAAAGTGGAAAAGGCTTAATAATTAGTGGATATTTACTTGCATTTGCTTCATTACAATCTTAACCCATCATTCTGGTTCCTCAATCTTGAGGCCAAACTGAACAAATATCATCTCTCCTCCATTTGACAGACTTTCAGATGCATGAATAGAGCAATCATGCTCTTTTAAAAACTCTTCTCCAAATTTACTTTGTCCTACTTGGGAAACAATGGGAAAACCCAGGGCTATGACTGAAATGCATTTGCATAGGTTAACTTTCCTACTGAGGAGAAAGGAAGGCAGAGAAGAAAGTGTGGCTTTTGGAAGATCCTCTAAATATTCAACCAATGCCACCAGACTCCCAGAGACCTTCCTCAGTTGTGAGAAGATCTCATTACAAATCACTGCTTAGAAGCCATAGCATTTTTGAGTCTTGACTCATCTCCTTGGGCTCATGGATGTATATTTCCTCTTGTAGATTTAAAAGTGTGGAAGTTGTGCCTAGAACTGTGGAAAGAGCCTTGAGGTTGTAGTTGTAGGGCCTGGGATTGAATGCCAATTCTTTTAGTTTCTAACTGCATATACTTTGACCACTACCTTTCCCTCTCTGGGTCTCAGTTTCTTCCTCTGTGAAATAAGTGGGTCAAAGAATAAATGAATTTTAATATTTCTTTTAGCCCTAAGACAATGCTCTTATGACCTCTTAATGGCAGTGGACAAAAAATCTTTAGTAACTCATTCTACTATTTCTATTCTACTCTGGCCCAATAAGAAAGAGCCAGGAGGAGGGAAGATGAATTCAAATATGACCTCAGCCACTTACTAAGTTTGTGAGTTTGTAACCCTCTGCAAGTCACTTAGCCTCCTTTTGCCTCTGTTTCTTCAAATGTAATCTGTGGATAATAACAGCATCAAATGGCATTGTCAAATAAACAAAATGGCATTGTCAAATAAATAAAAGATTTAGGTTATGAGTATCAAATGAGAGATTTGAAAAGCATGTAGCACAGAGCCTGGTACTATAAGGATAGGATTTGTGCAAGGGGGACGGGACAAAAGGAGCCAAAGGAGTTGTTGACAGTTGAGACCAGAAAGAATTCTGGGAAATTTCTCTGAGAGAGGAGAGGAGGAAAGGTCTTTGGGCGGAGGAATAGGAAGAGGGAAGAGGAGGACATCCTAGCTCGGATCCAGTCCTGAGGGCTTCCTGAGTATCTTCTAGTGGAAATTTAAACCCTGATTCCCTGATCAAAGCCATTCCATTGCATCTCATCCATCAAGACTTCAATTATAAGTTAGCTAAGTTTTTGTACTCCATTTTGGGAGCGATCACTTAGTCTCCTTCTCCCATTAACTACCTTGCCGAGAGACCCCCTTTCAGTCAAAACTTACAATTATAGAAAAGGATAGAAATAGAAACAGAAGGAGAAGTAGAGAGGGGAGAAGCTTGGGTGAGGAAACCATAAGGTTCCCACCCAAGTGATGGACCACAGAGCAACAGCGAAGCAGGCACCCGAAAATCCCTCTGCTCTTCACCCCTTTCCCCAATACCTGAATAGGAAATAATAAAAGCCATTCATCAGTCAGATAGCATTCCACAGTGCCTGAGAGACAATGAAGGAGAGAGGAACCACAGCTTGGTCTGGCTGCCTCCATCTTAAAGCCAGACCATGTGCTGTGAATTTAACTGACTGGGGGGAGGTTTGTGTGAACCCCATCATTACTCAGGATCATATTGGGGTACCATATACCTTGTCTTATAGGAAGCCTTTGCCCCCAACTCCTGAGGGGCAGCACAACCATCCAGGTCACCCACTTTTGGGGTGACACCCCCTGAAAGTCTCCCAGTGTATATTCGGCCCCAGGGGAGATCTGGAAGAGAGACTCACCACATTCAGACTTTCTCTCTCTCCCCTTCTATCAAACATCCCTAAGTGGCTCCTTTACAATTAAAGTACATAGTAGATGCTATTTAAGTGTTTATTTTCTTTATTCTCCTTATAAGTTAAAATATTTGCTCTGCATACAAAACCATTGCTTCCAACATAAAATTTTGAAATTCTGAAAGGTAATTTTTTCAAGACATATTCAAGCAATATTATCTAAGATAAATTGCTATGAAACAAACAATAAAAGCAGAAGGTCTGAACTAACTAATAGAACTTGGGCTGAACTCCATTTTGGCCCAGCTTTCTAAAACACACAAAACTGAATAGCAATGTTTAGCTCAAGGAAAATGGATTTGGATGAGTTCCTCCAAACCTGGAAGCTTTGTGAGGAGCTTTTGTTGAAATAAGTGCTTCTACAAGCACCTTGCCTTTTTGCCCATGGATGCATTTCTTTCTTGAGTACTCCAAATGTTTTACATGAACTCTGGTTATCTTCACATATTGAACATTCTATAGCATTCAGATTGGCAGATGTTTTACTGGCACAGTGGGCTACCTCAGAAGGGTGAAATCATTTTAGAGTACAGTGGACAAGCCAAGCAATAGACATGTCTTGGTCTGGATCTGATATACCAGGCAGTCTTTGCTAAATCATTCAGGGGTAGGTCATCTGGTTATTGTCTTTTACCTCTTCTTTTTCCTAATCTTATGAAAACTCCAGAATGTGATCAATTTTGAGACAGAATGAACAAGATAATCAACGATGAAAATGGAAACCCATGTGACTTTTCTATTTGTTAAAATCACTACTTTAAAGTTTTGTCAAGAAAGCAATTGAATATTTCTTAAATTTGTGTTCATCACCATGATCAATTGTGATTTCAGTTGACTCATGATGAAATATTCAGTCTACCCCAGGAATCAAACTGAGACATACAAACTTAGGCACATTTATCATGCGATTTCTGTGTGTGTATGTAACATACATATATTCCCCAAATTAAATTCTCTTCTTTGGGTTGTAGCACTATCTCAGAAGACTTAAATTATCCAAGTTGCCTTGGAAGAAAGAGAAGCATTTGTCACACTCATTGAGTATCTCTATCTTGAGCACTTTAATGAGGAAACTATCAAACTATTTAACTGTCACCTTAAAAAATACTGAGAGTTTGAAAGGAAGATGACATATACAACTTGTAAATTTTATTACTAAATACAGATTACATGGACAATTTAGACCCTCAGAAACCAATGGCCAACATGAAGATGAACAAACTCTGATGACATCACACCATTGTACATTTCACCATTTTGCTCAGAACTGAGTCAATTTTGACAGACTAGGGAATTAAAACAATGAAAAAGACTATAATATTTCATGCATAGTTTCAAAGAAATGAAGCATCAATCATCTGATTACAATTTAGAGATGATGCAAGACAGAGAGAGAGAGAGAGCTAGAGAGAGAGAGAGCGAGCCAGAGGGAGGGAGGGAGGGAGAGAGAGAGAGAGAGAGAGAGAGAGAGAGAGAGAGA
>NC_058131.1:716695395-716717860 GCF_016433145.1 Gracilinanus agilis
GAGAGAGAGAGAGAGAGAGAGAGAGAGAGAGAGAGAGAGAGAGAGAGAGAGAGAGAGAGAGAGAGAGAAAGGAGGGAGGATTTATTTGCTCTTAGAAAAGTCGGAATATAAAGTACAGTGACAGTCCTTATGAATACTTTTTCTCCAGTATCTAGAAAAGCCTAAATCTGAAGAGAGAAACACAGAATTCTAGAGGTGGAAGGATCACTCAGTACCACTCTCTACTTTTGCAGAAACTGGAAACAATTATAATTGCAAAGGATTTCACATCTTGGAGACAGACTATCCAAAAGACAGAATATCATCTCAAGACATTTTTGTTTGTAATTTGCTTGTTGTTCTCTGCACACTTTCTCAAACTCATAATTTCTAGTACCTCCCTAAAATTACTTAATACTTATTTTTTATAATTTGAAATTACCTACTGAGTACACATTGTCTCCCCCAGTAGAATGTGAACCTGGGAGTAAAGAGTATTTTTATTTTTGCCTTTTGAACCTCAATATCTAGTACTGTTATTGGCACATCAGAAGCATTAAATAAATGTATTTTTAGAAAAATAAATGATAGATCTATAATTATGATAATTATAGAAATAATTGACATTTATAAAGTACTTAAAATTTTTGCAAATTGCTTCTCCAAGATCATCTAATTTAATTCTTACAACAACCCTGGGATGTTCTTACAAGTCATTTTACAAATGAGGAAATTGAGCCTCAGAAAGGAAAAAAATGGGTAGTCCATGATCCCATAGCCACTAAATAGTAAAGTATGATTTGAATCCAGGTCTTCTTGAAAGGATTTCCAGGAATCTATCTGCACTATGTATATAGGTGCAATGAATTTATGACATCCTTTCTTCCAGTATTAGTATTTATGCATATATATTTAATTATGTGTATATGTGTATGTATATGCTACATGCTATATATAGCAATATACATAGAGCCAAGATGGTAGAGTAAACATTCAGTGAATCTCTGCCACATACCACTATCTTTGATATGATACATATCAAATATGATACATTTCCTAGTTGTGTGACCCTGGGCAAATCACTTAACTCTTTTTGCCTTGCCCATATCACTCTTCTGCCTTAGTACTAATATTAAGTAGTAATTCTAAGACAGAAAGTAAGGTTTAGATAGATAGATAAATAGACAGACAGATCGACCAATAGGCAGATGATTGATAGATAGAAAGTATTAAAAATATAAATATACAAGATCACAAAAAAATAGAGTGAATGGAAAAGATATTGTGTAGGAAATGGTAGAAGAATTGAGTCTTGATGGGAACTAGAGATTCCAAGAAGCAAAAGATAGGAGGAAAAAAATATTTCAAGCATAGGTAAATTCAGGAAGGGAGAATATAGAATATATCATGTGAGTCAGAAGTTTACTTAAAATCATTTTACCATGCCTCCTTTATCCATTTGCCCATTTCCTGCTATTTTCTAGAAGGCTTATTTTAAATTTTCTGTCTTATGGTATCCATAAACCAATTGATAAAAAAAAAAGTATTAAACCATACATCCAAACTATGGGTTTAGAAAATGTGGTTGCCACATGAGTGATGAGCTTTCACTTAGAGTTTAATTGGAAAAGACGAGCTAAATTATATAATGTGATCATGAAAGAGAATATGATTGAAATAGTAATGTTTTTCAAGAGGAATAAAGTATTAAATCCAGGAAAACCTATAAGCAACAAAGAAATGAATCAACCTTTACTAAACTGCTTGAGAGAGATTGATGGAAAAGGAAAAGCTAAGTAAGCTTCTAAAGTTTACCGGAAGTTGACAAACGAGATGACTAAAATGCACCCCTCCTCAAAGCACTCCCCCAACCTTTTCCCCATCAAATGTGCATTCCTCACATCATTAGTTGGGATTCTTCTTGAGTTTACAGGATGGTGAAGCAAAAGCCACTTTCCAGGAGACTGATTCTAATTGATGGCCAGCAGGAAACAAAGGAGAAACCTACTTAGCCAGTCAGATCTGCTCACTGTTTTATGATTCCTCTGCTGAGCACTTTAATTCTTTAGTAATGCCTACAATAAATACAACCACTCACCCTGGGTACAAAAGCAAGGGCAGAGTATAAAACCCAGGTAAGAAAATTTAAAGATAGAGAAATTTCTGAGTCATAGAAAAAAAAAATTAATTAAATTAAGAATGGAAAGATTTTTTTTTTTTTTTTAAGAGCAAAGGGTTGGGGCAGCTGGGTTGAGGACCAAGCCCAGAGATAAGAGATCCTGGGTTTAAATTTGGCCTCAGATGATTCTCAGCTATATGACCCTGGGCAAGTCTTTTGCCCCCCACTGCCTAGCCCTTACCTCTCTTCTGCCTTAGAACCAATACACAGTATTGATTCTAAGAGAGAAGGTAAGGATTAAAAAAAACAATAGCAAAGGGATTTTGTTGGGATTTCATTAGAATATTTGCATGTCAGAAATCATGAAACCATTATTGTTGAAATGCCTTTCAATCCCAATCATTGTCATAATTTCCTAGATTTTCCCTCATCATTTTGTCTTTCTAAAGATATAAATATATATAATTATATATGTATATATGTATATATATTTGAGAAATGTTTATTTGATTACAAAGAACTAAATGCTGTCAATCTCAGAACTGCACTGAAATTTAATTTTAATCATTTTATTTAATTTTTATTTAATTTAAATTTATTTTATTTCAAATTAATTTAATGATTTGTTTACTTGTTAAATTACGCAGATAAATTCCCTCCCTCCCCTCTCACCATTAGAGAAGGATGGTATCATTTGACCAAAATACTTATATATATATAAAACTACATCTCCATTATTTCAATTAATCATTTTTTTCTCTGGAGGGAGACATACATAAGTCATTCTTCAAACAGTATCTCTTCTGTTCACTTCTGTTTATTGTAACTATCATCCTCCAAGTTATTTAGGAATGAAATTTTGGCATTATACCTTGGCCTCTCCCTTTTCTCCCACTTCCAGGCCTCTCCATCCCATCCCAATCCAATCAATTGCAAAGTCTTTTTGTTTTGCCATTCCCAGTATTTTGAATTGCCTTTTCTCCATTAACATCCATGGTCAACAGCCTCATCCATTATTTCATCATACCTTGACTATACTAGTGCTTGACTCGAACAATTGTTATTTTTTATATCATTCTTTCTTTTCTTTTTTTGAAATTCTCTGTTAAAGTTATGACCATGTCATTTCCTTATTTTTAAAAATTCAGTGACTATTGCCTTTAGGGGAGGAAAAAAAATTCATTGAAGGCACTCTAAAATCAACCTCTAATCTCATTCAGGCTCATATAATAAAAATAACAACAATAAAAATAATAAATAACATTCATATAGTACTTACTATGTGCCAGACACTGTGTTAAGCACTTTAAAATTATTATCTCATTTAATGCTCACAATAACCACAGAGGGTACGTGCAATAATTATTCCCATTTTAAGGTGATGAAACCAAGGAGGACTTGTCTATGGCCACAAAACTGGCAAGTATCTGAAGTCGTTTTGAACTTGGGTTTTCCTGAATCCAGGCGCTGTCCTTCATCTGCTTTCTCTTCATTTCATTCAATCCCCATTCAGGCAATCTCATTAAAGTGGCTGTACAGCTGTTCCACAAGCTCCATTCACTGAGGCCATCTTCCAGCTCTGAAATGCATTCCCTTCTAATATCTGGCCCTTTGATTCATCTTTCCTCTGTAGCCTTCAACGAAGCAGTCACAAAATTCTTTGTAATGTCTGTGTTGGTGTTTGGCTTCTTACTCTACTATTGGACTATAACTTTTATGTGGGCAGGGATCAAGCGTGTACTGGAAAGTTCTTAACAACTGGCTTTCTGGGAGGAAATATCTGTGCATTACACCTTATGAGGTTTAATTTGTAGAATTAACATTTTCTCCATCAGTTTCTTAAGTCAACAAAGCAATAAGCCGAGCTCTTACTTCTAGCATTTGCTAATATTCGAGACCTACATGCTCATGCTGAAAATTTAAACATTGGTTTTCATGAACTAATCTAAGCTGACTCCAGCATGCACCTGGCAGGCATTGTGTCTTATCTTCTTTTTTTTTTCAATCTGCCTCAGTATCTAACATCAGACTGCACAAAACAGATGTTTAATAAATGTTAATTTAATAATTGATTTTGTGACTGAATGAATGACATTGGCTGAGCCCTTTCATCTTTTCTAGATGCAAATTTTGTCTTTCAAGTAATGTGTTTGACAATAGGTTATTTCTATTTTTTTTTGCTCCAAACATTCTTTGTTTCTTAGTACAGAGTAAACTCACAAAGGCTATTTGTATCCAGAAGAGGAAGAAAACACTAGGGGGTATGATCAGGGAAGGTTTTATATAGAAGGTAGCAGACTAGCTGAACCCTGACAGATGGATATGATTTCAAGAGGGGTAAGTAGGGCAGAGGGAATGATAAGGCATATTCTAGGCTGTGGAGATAGATCGAGAAGAGGCAAACATTTGGGAAGAAGTAGGATGACTAGGAAATAGGGAATAATTCATTTTGCTTGAATATAAAACACATAAAAATAAATAGTATGGTAGAGGTCTGTAAAGAGAGTTTTGAGATAGATTTTGGGGAGCTTCAAATGCCAAGAAAAGAGTTAAAATTTTATTTGATTAGGCAAAAGGGAAACCATTCCAAATTTCCCCAAAGATGTATGTGATGAGAACCGTGCATTAGGACCATTGCTCTTTTGACAATGAATTTAATAGACTGAAAAATGTAAAACTGATCTAAGAAGCAATAGACTAAGCCATGAGGATATGAAACTAGTGTGTAATTAGAATTTGCTCCCCAGGACTCTCTCTCCCAGCATTCCATGCTGCTTCTCAGTTACATGCTAAATTAGGGAGGATATAAGTTTTGTGCAGCCCTGCCCTTCTCTCTTTCCCTTGATTGCAGTGGTGGAAGCTGGTTGGAGAACTTACTCATGTGGGGTTACTTTTTGTTAGATAATTAGTTTTGAATTTCTATCTCTTTTAGTTTATTTTCTTTCTACTTCAAGTGATTATTAACAAGCTTTATAAAATATAATACTTGGAGTTATTGATATTAGTTTAAATCTTACACTAGGATGAGGAGATATAATTCATGGGGAGATTCAAAAGTATTAAGGGATTGGTGGCTACAGACAGCTAAGTAAAGACAAAGGAGTCAAAATCACTCCAGGATTTTGACAGTTTGGAATGGGATGTCAGTGAAGGGGCTGGGCAGATGATTTAGTGCCACCTATAGAAAAAAAAGAAGTTAAGAAAAGGGGTGAGTAGGAAGGGAAATGTAAGGCACTTATTTTGAGGCACAGTGATCTTGATGCTTTACCAGCAAAGATGGCAAGGGAACAGCTGACAATGTAAGTGTTTTTCAAGAAAAGAGGTCTATATTGTAGACAGAGATTTAGAAGTCTTCTGCAAAAAGGGGATAAAAGAAGTTGTTGGAGTGAAGGTGATCACCAAAGAAGGAAGTGCCAAAAAAGCTCCAAGTAGTTGGTGGGACATGAGAAAATGGAGATGAGCTCCTTTTTTTTCTTTTTTCTTTCTTTTTTTTAAACCCTTACTTTCCATCTTGGGGTTAATACTGGGTATTGGCTCCAAGGCAGAAGAGTGGTAAGGATTAGGCAATGGGGACTAAGTGACTTGCCCAGGGTCACACAGCTGAGAAGTGTCTGAGGCCAGATTTGAACCTAGGACCTCCCATCTTTAGACCTGGCTCTCAATCCACTGAGCTACCCAGATGCCCCCATGAGCTCCTTTCTTAAATAGATGTCTGGGAGTACCATGGTTTTGTCTTCTAGTCAAAGGATGGCTAGATACTGAAAAGTGAAGACCAGGCAGATTTGGTCTTACAGAATAATTACATTTTCCAAAGATGAGTGTCCTAAGGAAGGCATGTTGGAGAATTCCAGAGAAGCCTGAGAGCAGGATAGCCATGGGGAAATTGGAAAAAAAAGTAAATGAGGTTTATTGGGAGAAGTTTATACTAAAGAGATGGAAATATCAGAATGGTAGAAAGATAGCAATGATACAGAAAAAAATGCAAGCTCCAAGCTTTCGGGATAAGAACTCTCTTTAACAAAACCTGCAGGGAAAATTGGAAAACAACATAGGAAAAATTAGGTTTTGATCAATATCTCCACCCTATCCTAAGATAAGGTCAAAATGAGCATATGATTTAAACATAAAGACTGATAATTTAAGTAAATTAGGGGAATGTAGAATAGTTTATTTGTCATATCTATGGAGAAGGAAAGACTTTATGAACAAACAAGAGATAGAGAGCATTACAAGATGTATAAGAAATCATTTTATTATATTAAATTAAAAAGGGTTTGTACAAAGAAAACCAATGGAACCAGGATTAGAAGAGAAGCAACAAACTGAGGGGGAAATTTATAACAAATTTCTCTGATAAAGGTCTGATTTATCAAATATATAAAGAACTAAGTCAAATTTATAAGAATCCAAATCTTCCCTCATTTGATAAATGGTCAAAGGATACAAATAGGTAGTTTTCAGATGAAGAGATCAAAGCTATCAATGATCTTATGAAACCAATGAAACCAAAATTAGAAGGGAAGCAAAAAATTGGGAGAAAAATTCATAATAAAAACCTCTGACAAAGGTCTAATTTCTCAACTATATAAGGAGCTAAATCAATTGAACAAAAAAATCAAGCTATTCCCCAATTGACAAATGGTCAAGGAATATGAATAGGCAGTTTTCAGATAAATAAATCAAAACTATTAAGAAGCACATGAAAAAGTGTTCTAAATCTCTCATAAGTAGAGAAATGCAAATCAATACAACTATGAGGTACCATCTCACACCTAGCAGATTGGCCAATATGAGAGCAAAGGAAAGTGATAATTGTTGGAAGGGATTTGCCAAAATTGGGACACTAATGCACTGCTGGTAGAGTTGTGAACTGATCCAACCATTCTGGAAGGCAATTTGGAACTATGCCCAAAGGGCTTTAAAAGAGTGACTGAATTTGGAACTATGCCCAAAGAGCACTAAAAGACTGCCTGCCCTTTGATCCAGCCATACCACTGATGGGTTTATACCCTAAAGAAATCATAAGGAAAAAGAGTTGTACAAAAATATTTATAGCCGCACTCTTTGTGGTAGTAAAAAACTGGAAAACAAGGGTATGCCTTTCAATTGGGGAATGGCTGAACAAATGGTGGTATCTGTTGGTGCTGGAATACTATTGTGCTCAAAGGAATAATAAACTGGAGGAATTCCATGTGAACTGGAAAGACCTCCAGGAAGTGATGCAGAGTGAAAGGAACAGAGCCAGAAGAACATTGTACACAGAGAGGGATACACTGTGTTAAAATTGAATGTAATGGACTTCTGTACTAGCAACAATGCCATGATCCAGGACAACTATGTGGGACCTATGAGAAAGAATGCTATCCATATTCAGAGGAAGAACTGTGGGAGTAGAAACACAGAAGAAAAACAACTGTCTTATCACATGGGTGGATGGGGATGTAATTAGGGATACTGGCTCAAAATGAGCATCCTAGTGCAAATTTCAATAATATGGAAATAGGTCTTTATCAATGACAAATGTAAAACCCAGCGGAATTGTGTGTTGGTTATGGAAGGAGATGTGGGGAGGGGAGGGACAGAACAGGATCCTATAACCATGGGAAAATGTTCTAAATTAATTAATTAAATAAAAATTTAAAATTTAAAAAAAAAAAAGAAAGAGTGCCTGCCATTTGATCCAGCCATACCACTGCTGGGTTTGTACCTCAAAAAGATAATAAGGAAAAATAATTGTACAAAAATATTTATAAGTGAGCTTTTTATAGTGGTAAAAATTGGAGAATGAGGGGGTGTCCATTGATTGGGAAATGGCTGAACAAATGGTGGTATCTGTTGGTGATGGAATACTATTGTGCTAAAAGGAATAATGAACCGGAGGAATTCCATGTGAACTGGAAAGACTTCCAGGAATGGATGCAGAATGAAATGAGCAGAACAAGAAAAACCTTGTACACCAAAACTGAAACATTGTGACACAATCAAATGAAATGGACTGGAGAAAATTTAAAAAAATAATAATCATGTGAAAAAATGTTTTAAATCCTTCTTGATTAGAGAAATGCAAATCAAAACAACTCTAAGTTTCTACCTCACACATATAAGATTGGCCAGTAAGACAGTAAAGGAAAATGATGAATGTTGGAAGGCATGTGGCAAACTTGGAACATTAATTCATTGCCTGTAGAGTTGTGATCCAACATTCTGGAGGACAATTTGGAATTATGTCCAAAGGGTTATAAAAGAATACATACCCTTTTATCTAGTAATATCACTAGTAGGTCTATATCCAAATAAATAAATAAATAAGTAAATAAATGAATAAATAAATAAGTAAATAAATAAATGGGAAAGGATCTATTTTTACAAAAAAAAATTAATAGCTGTTCTCTTTGTAGTGGCAAAGAACTGGAAACTAAAGGGATGTCCTTCACTTGGGGAATGGCTGAACAAATTGTGGTATATGATTGATGTAATATTATTGTGTTCTAAGGAATGATGACCAGGGTTATTTTGGAAACAGCTGGAATGACCTACAGGAATTGATGCAGTGAAATAAGCAGAACCAGTAGAACACTGTACACGGTAACAGCAGTACCATGGAAAGATCAAATAGGATAAGCTTTGCTAGTAACAGCAATACAATGATCCAGCACAATTCTGAGGAATTTATGAAAAAGAATGCTATCCACTTCCAGAGAAAGAACTGTTGGTATAAGAATGCAGATGGAAGTATATGGTTTATCACTTGTTTATTTGGATATATATTTTAGGGTTTATATGGGGAAATGTTTTGCATGATAATACATGCATAACCCAGGTTAAGTTGTTTTCCAGCTCTAGGACGGGGGAAGAGAAGAAAGGAGGGAGACAATTTGGATTATTTAACTTCAGAAATTTGTGGAAATTTTTTATTAAAATTTTTAAAGACTAAAGAAAAAGAAATAACATACAAGCCAAGAAAAGGGAAAGTCTCAAAAAGAAATGATCACGTCCACATCTCCTTAGAATGCACTGATTCATTCATTCATCAAATATTTATTCAACATTTACTTTATTCAGAGCACTGGACCAGATTTTGGTAACACCAAAACACAATAATAGTAGCAATAATGATAACAGAATCAGGTCTTGCTCTCCAGAAACTCCCATTTTACTGAGGATACAACATTTAGATAGGGAATCGAGGGAGGGAGAGATTGCCAACAACTAGGGGGATTGGGAATGGCTTGCCATTGGAAGCAAAAACTGAACTGAAACTTAAAGAAAGTGAAAGACACTCAGAAGTAGTGAGGGGGAAGGAGTACCTACTACTCATGGTGGGAGAGTCTATGTAAAGGCAGAGAGAATTCATGGAACAGACAGAAGGATATTTGTGCAGACTGATTGTAAGTAATGTGAAATAATTGGAAAGGAATTCATGAGTCATACCCATGAAAGGTCCCAAAAACCAAACTGAGGAGTTTGCATTTTATCCTAAAGACAATACTATTTTCTCTATAGTAGTCCTTTTTGGAGAAAGCACTTTTATGTTGTCACTGTAAACATCTTATGTTCCATTTTAGGGTATTAGAAAAGTTATGTTTGGTAAACTTAGCTCTTAACTCCAAGTCCTAGCAAGAAGTAGTTTTCACCTACATTTGAGTAGGTGGTGGTTGCTACGGGAACCAGGGGAGAAGTCTATGATGTCTAAATCTGAGCAATAACAGAAGCTTTACCTTCAGAAGACAGCTGTTTGGATGCCAGGGACCCCAGTGAATATAGGAAAACAGGAAAGAGCTCTTGCAAGCAGCAATGCCCTCACATTGCCATATAATTCTGCCTTTTTTTGCTTCATTATGTGGAAAGCAAACAAAGAGTCAAGTCATAGAGAATATAACAGGTACTTCCAAACTGATCACAAATGCAAGGAAGCCAAATAAGGACACTTTTCTCATGGACTCTAATGAGCTCAGCAGAAAGAAGAGATTAATGGCTGCAGCAGTTACCTGAGACAACTTCTAACCTTAAACTGGCTTTCAGGCCTAAGGTGGGAGGAAAAGTTCCAGGAGAATTTAGTCCTAAACTAGAATATTTGAGGTAAATTTGTGATAGAAGACCAGGTAAAGGTGAAGTACTCATTGAAAACCATTAAGGAATCCTGAGTCATTGTAAATACTAATTGTACATAGTTGTCTATATTTCTTTAATTCTTGCTCTAGATATTTATGCAATAGAAATATGTTGCTTAATGATTGTTCATGTTAGTATTTGGATATATGAATGGGAAGTTTTAATTTAACTGAAAAAAATAACACTATGCTAAATTGCTAAATATGCTGTGGGGAACCATAAAACTGGAACATTAATGAAATGACAATCTTACAATCTGCAGTATCGAGGTTTCCCTCATGCCTGGTAAAAACAATCATCCAGACATGAACCCACAAAACCATGACATTAGATAGTCCACAAATTTCCATCTTGTCTATAATATCATGAGAAAATGTTTTCAAAACCTTCCAAAAAAGATAAGTAAAATGTATCTATATGAGATGATAAATTTAAATCTTAAAGAGAATTTGGTAGCTCTCAAGTTCAGTCATCATTTTACAGATTAGGAAATTGAGGACTAAAAAGGTAAAATGTTTCATCTAAAGGATTAGATTTAGTAAATGCATAATCTGGATTGTAACCCAGGTTTTTTCAGCTTTTTCTCCTCCCTTATCCTGGTCTTTCAATCCTGACTAGCATTTCCTCCCATCCTTCCTAGGCCAAAGAGTGTGTTCCTTGGTAGGAAAAAAAATCCACAGAAACACAAAATTGAAACACCTTTTCTCCTCTCCATTATCCCATCCACTGGAAACTATCAACATTCATCTTTCCTTTGTTCCTCCTCTAGCCCTCAACATCATTTAATAATTCTTTTCATTGGCAATCAATAGGCAGTTTCAGCTCACTCTGGGCTTTGGAGCTCCCAATCTTTATCTCATATGAGTATGACATGACGTTTTATTCTTTCTCCTATTCCTTCCCTCTCCTGCTTCTTCTGTATAATGGTTTTAAAGATTTCATTTGGCTTAAGGAATTCCCTTTGCATCCATTCCACCTCATTGGATAATCCCTTCTTTTTTATACTCAATGGAATTTCTTTCTCTTTGTGTCTTCAGAATTTGTTCTTGAAAGCCACCCATCCTTCCTAGACTGACTTAACCTGAAAATTTTAGGTCAAAAGATGCTCCCTACCTTTTCTCTGAGCTCTGCAGCACCCAGGGGACACATGCAGCTATGATCACAGGTTTCCTCTTGATCATTTTCATTAGTTATATTGGAGATAGCAATAACAAGAATGAAAACTATCATTTATATAGCATTTTATTATTTGCAAAGCTCTTCACCTACATTATATATGTTAATGCTCACAGAAACCTTGTGAGGCAGGAGGTATTATTATTTTTTTTAAATAGACAATTGGGGTTAAGTAACTTGACCAACGTCACAAAGCTAGGAAATGTTCAAGGACAAATTTGAACCCAAGTCCTCCCAACTGCAAGTCTGGTTCTCTATCCACCGTGCTACCTAGTTTCCCTTATTATTATCTTTATTTTTTAGATCAGGAAACCAAGAATACAAGATAAATTGGCTTATCTAGGGTCATGTAACTAGTATGTTAGTGAAATTAAAACCTAAGTCTTCTTAATTTCAATTACAGTACATAATTTGATACAATAAAGGGCCAGGTAGCATATATTTCAATATATGTTAGGAGCACTTACTGACATTCTATTCAACCCCTCTCACATTATAGACGAGAAAACTGAGATCCATAACTTGTCCAAGATAATATCTGGAATGAAGGTCCTATATCTGGAAGGGTCCTCATAAGCTATCTGCTCTAGTGCCCTCATTTTACAGATGAGGACACTGAGGACCAGATAAGCTAAATTACTTGTCTGATATCACAAAGAAAGGAAGTGAAAGATGTAAGAATTAAACCCAGGTTCTTTTATCCTAAATCCAGGGTGCATTATAATCTGCCTTCTGCTTGTTTTCTAATATAGAATGCTCACATACTCCCAAGTTATCCTTCTGTAAAGAGAAGCCCCTTCTATAACATCACTCACTACCCACTATCTATCCATCCATCTATCTATCTATCTATCTATCTATCTATCTATCTATCTATCTATCNTCTTTCTCTCTATCTATCTATCTATCTATCTATCTATCTATCTATCTATCTATCTATTCATCTATCCATGCATGCATGCATCTGTCCATCTATCCATCTATCTATCTATTTATATCATCCATCCATCCATCCATTTTTCTACCTAACTGAAACTATAGAGGTCAAGACAAAAGTTGATAGCAAATAGAAGAATGAGGTGACGTACAAAACTCTACCTTACTCCCAAATTCTTCCTAGAAAGCATCTTTTTAAAGAAGTCATATCTATACAGGACTTCACCATTGGGTGTATTTGTGATACCTGCTAAAAGGACAAGTCAATTTGTCAGTAAACATTTACAGGGTGGAAGGCACTGTGCAGTGAAAAGAAATTTTAGGTCAGTTAAGTTTCCCCCCTGCTTGGTCATATATCCTTCATTCCCTGGTCCAAGCCAATATTTTTCCATGTAATTAATTACACATAGATATAGCAAATGCAATTGCAGAGTTCAGCGCTGGATGGATGAAATCACATTTTGCAGGGCCAGGTTGCTGCTTGCTAATTTCATCAATATGTGATGAAAAATGTTGTTTGGTTTCTATAAAGATAATGTGTCACTGCACTGTGTCTGACATTTAATTACCAAGTCAAGTTGGAAAGTGGACTCTTGAACCAAGGAACAGCATTGCCTGAAATTGAGGCTCTGATCATTTTGCATTTGCTTTGTAGTTTTTTTTTACTATATCCAGATTTTAATTATAAATGAATAAGTATAAACTTTTTCATCATCTATATTTGTAGAGAGATTTTTTACCTTTTAAGTTTCCCATGCACAATGGCATTCAATGCTCTTAGAGTGGCAGTGGATAACAGGTAAAATATGCCACTTGGCAGTGACAACTGCAGGACATTAACATCACTAGAAATCCTATTCATGCTTCAAGCCTTTATTTTAGCAACTTTCTCCAGGAAACTGTTGATGGCATCCTCTTTCCCCTCTTTCTGTGCTTGCGCTCTCTCTCGCTCTCTCTCGCGCTCTCTCTCTCTCTCTCTCTCTCTCCCTATTACCCATTCTTGGGCAATTAATTTAAGTACCGAGGCAAAAGAGGTTCACTTCTTTCCCCTGGTAAAAGGGTCAGGGATCCAAAAAGGTGTAAACCAAAAGAATTGGTCAAGTGTCTCTGAAGAACCAAAATTCAAAGGGCTAAGATATGATCAGGAAGCTGGCCAAAGGACTGCCGATGAAGGCACAGACATTTGTTAAATCAGAAGACAAATTGCAGACAAGTTCAGCAGCATTTATTAAGTATTCACTATGTGCCAGGCTCTGTGCTAAGTGCTCATGAAACAAAGAAACACAAAAGCAATTCTTTCCCTCAAAGGCCATAGATTCCAATGCATGACAGAGAATGTTGCCTGATAACCTTTGTCTGCAAAGCTTTCACCTTCCATATCATCTAAACAGACGTCTTACCTTTGACCACTACCAATGCCAATCTGGTAAAGGTCAAGAGCGAGCCTTAGTTTTCACCCTTTCTCAAGTCCCACATGGACCTTTCACAGGACTTTGTGTCTCTTTTGTACATTTGTCATGATTGATTTGGAGTTAGTTATTTCTGCATACCAATTGCCCTCTCCCCACCCATAAACTACTAGATTAATAATAGTTGTTGTCATTTAGAAAAAGACTTTTAAGATTTATGAAGCACATTAAATTTGCTCTCTCATTTGATCATCATAGCAGCTCAAAGATAGGTAATATCCCTATTTTACAAATGAAGAAACTGAGTCTCAGGCTGGTTAAATGATGTGACCTTCCCAGAGTCACAAGGGCTAGTAAGTGCCTGAGGCAATATTAGCACTCAGGCTTTCCTGATTTTGAATCTACCATTCTGCCCCAATATCATACATCCTTTTTCACAGAGTATGAATGCCTTGGAGCAGTTGGGTGGCTTACTATATAGAGCATCATGCCTAAAATGAGGAAGACCTGTGTTCAAATCCAGCCACAGACACTTACTAGTTATTTGGCCTTGGCTAAGTTACTTAACTCTCTTTGCCTCAGTTTCCTCATCTGTAAAATGATCTGAAGAGGAAAATAGAAAACCACTCTACTATCTTTGCTATGAGTATCTGACATAAGGTCACGAAGAGCTGGACATGACTGAAATGACTGAACAACAATGACAACAATGAATCCCTTGACAACAGGCAAGACCCTCAAAGCCTTTATCTCTGTGTCCCCTTTACTGCTCAGCATGCAGCTATTTTATTAACTTTGCTTAACTTAATAGAAAGTCTCAGTTATAATTATGATAAATACAGTGACACACATCTCTCAAGTGCTGTCCCCACTCACATGACAATCAATGACAACAGTTCCAAGTGTCCAGAGCATCACTATGAGTGCTATGTAATGGGCCATCTGAGTTTGAACTTAAGTCAAGAGTTCTTCACTAGGGTAAGAGTTCCCAAGATGAGTGGATTAATTCTGCAGGGACTAGTAGTGTGCATATATATTGTATGTATATGTATATATGTATATACACATGCATATATGTGAAGTATATATATATAATTACTTGTACATATATAGAAATTTCTTTATATATTTTGCTACTCAATTTGCTATTCTAGGTGAAGAGGAGGAAATCTGAAGGGTTTTCTATTAAAGTTCCACAGAATAGTTTAATTTTCTATTCAATTATTTTATCTCATGTGAGAAAAATGGGAAAGGAGGGTAAAAAGATCTGAGTTCAAATTCAGACTCTTCTAATAACTACCTCTACGACCTTGGGTGAATCAAGTACATGTCTTCTCTGGACCTTAGCTTCTTTACTTGTAAAATGAAGAAGCTTGACTATAAGATCTCTAAAGTAACTGTCAAATCTAAGTGAATGATCTTTGCTCAGTAATCCCACATTATAGGGGAGAATGAGAGGGGTTGCAATCTGTATACCCAGTGAAATAGCCTACTCTTCCTAATTACAGGCCATACAGAATATGGAACACAGCCTTGGATTCAGGGACAGAAACCTTGGCTTCTTGTCTTGGCTTTGCCACCGATTAGATGCATGACCCTGGTTGATCACTCTCTAGGCATCCTTTGCCTCCTAAATGAGTGTGTTCACTTGGTTGACTTCTACATCTTTTGATGTTTTTTGAGGTGTTTTGAGGTGTTTTCTACATCTAAATTGATAAATAATTTTCCCTAGATAAGTAGGGCTTAATCTTTCAAGCTTGAAATTTTAATCTGCTTCAGTGGAAATCTTTTCATCATATATCACTTATTTCCTGAAATTATAAAGTCTATGGAAGGGAAGCTCTAAGCAGGCAGGGACTCTTATTTCTGAGTATGCATACCCATTGCCTGGCACAGGGTCTGACACGTAGAAAGAATTTAAGAAACACGTATTCAATTGAACTGAACAGAAAATATTGACTTTTAAAAATGACTCCTTAGCGACTCATGGCTTTGGTTGTAAAGATTTTTTTTTCTTTGTGATCCTTCCCTTTGCGGTCCATTCTCACTTCTGTATGTGACCATCTCTGGCTATGTGTATTGTTCCTCTGGTGTCCCTAATCTGTTGTTAGCTACCATCTAAGAAAGAGTCAATGTGACTGGGAATAGCAGATGAGTGAGTTGATTAAGTTGAGAACGTGGATCTTTTATAGAGTTCTCCGCCTCTGATCTGATGAGCTCAGGGTGGTTTCATGTCTGTCCCAAGGAAAAGCAGCTCTTTTCCTGGAGGCTCAAAGGAATTTTTCATTGGCTGCACTATTGAGAGAGGGGATTCAAATCTTAACCTTTTGCCTTCAAATAGAACATTTTCTTTTCTCCCATTGACTCCTCCACAAATCACTTTTGCTCACAAATCTTTGTTGGCTATACAAAATCACTTAATATCCTTTGCCTAACATTCTAGGCCCTCCATAATAGTCAGCTGGATGGTGCTGTGGATAGAGTGCTGGGGTCCAAGTCAAGAAGATCTGAATTTAAACCCAGAATCAGCTATCTAGTAGTTGAATGACCCCAGGCAAGTCACTTAACCTCTATCTGCTTCATTTTCTTCATCCATAAAATAAGGGTGATTGTAAAAGCACCAGGGCTTTTTCTAAGGATTGAAAGAAATATTATTTGTAAAATGTTTTACAAATTTTGATGTCTTACATAAATGTTAGATATCATCTTCGTCATCATCATCATCATCATCATCATCATCATCACCATCACTGTCATGTTTATCATCATCACCATCTCCCCCCCATACATTTCCAGGCTTCTATCCTATAACATCCATCCAAGACTTCTCTTCTTTAGTCAAAGTGGATAAATTTTCATGTCCCAAACACGCTCTCTATCTCCCAATCTCTTCATCTTTGTTCGATACATGCCTTCCCATTCCTTCTTGCCATTGAAGTCTTAGTCAGTGTAAGGCCCAACTCAAATGTCACCCTATCTGGAGAGCTTTTCTTGATCCCATTGTCTCCTCATGAATAAGTAAGTCTGTTGGAAATTACATGTGTCACCCTTTCAAATTCCAAACAATTTTTATAATATAAATTGGAAAGAAAAAGAAGTCTTTAAATGGAAAATAACCATAGGAAAATGTCCATTACATGAAGCTTCTGCTACCCTTTTAAGTAGATACTGAAGGCTTGGTTTACAGCATCAGGAAGAAGACTTGGGTCTTCTATTCTCACGCTTTCAGTAATATGGATTCCATAGATAGTTCACTTTGTCATTTGCATGAGTGAAAACAGTTTCTTCTGGGGCTAGATAAGAAAACATCACTTAAAAGATTTGGGCAGTAACTGTATCCATATTTAATTTAAAATAAGTCATGATGCACCCCCTCATTATAATAATCTCAGACAGCATCACCAGGAGAGTCAGAATTTTCACAAAATAAAATGTCTCCTTCCTATTTCCTTTCATTAGTTTTATGTTTATTTTTCTCCTGCCTCTGATTTGAAAAAAGATTGCTTTCTATACTCATGCTTATAGGCAGAAGTGAATAATTTTATTGTTTGGACTAAACCGAGTTGTTAATGGGAAGAATGTGCCATTGAGCCCTGAAAGAGAATCAAATAGGAAATGAATAACTCTAGCTTTGCCTCTGTTTCCCTACTACCTCCTACAGTGCATATACACAGAGGATGTTAAATAAATATATGTAGAAAAAACAGCAGATTTGGAAACATAAGATTAAGTTTGGTATTTTGGCTCTCCCATTTGCTATTCATGTGACCCTGGTTATGTCAATTCCCTTCTCCAGAATTCAGTTTCTTCCTCTGTAAAAAAAGAATATATTAGATTAAATGGCTCCTAATATTCCTTCCAACTCTAAACCTATGAGATGTTCCCATGGGTTGAATTTTAATGGATTAATCCTTTCACTTTGGAGGTCAAATTATATAACCCATGAAAAGGGACTGTGCAACTTTGAAAGTCACAAAAAAATTAATTCAATACTTGGTATTGGCATTTTCTATGTCCCCTGATGAGCATTTGAGTAAAATGAGAATTAAAAATGGAGTTTCCCAGGGAACTTTAGAAAAGGCTGTGTTGAGGGGGTCAAAAAGGAGACTGTGTATTCTAATCAGTTGCAAACCCACAGAGGATAACAGCTGGAGCTGGGATATTCTATGGCAATGAGCAGAAAACCCCAATATCAAGCATCTTTTCCCCTAAAGACGGCTGATAGATAACACAAACTATTCATTCTACTGGGGCATTTATTAAAATGTATTTTTTCCATTTTTATTTCATAAGCCCAATTTAAAAAGCAGTAGCCTGTCCTGCTCTCACAGAAGCTGAATTGACATTATTCTTTGGATAGATTTGTGAAGTTTGTGTGAAATTAACCCAGGCCAATGCTAGCTGCACTGTAAAGGGAGGAATATAACTTCAGCCACTGAACACCGAGAGACATGAAGATGTAGCCTAATAATACCCTTTAGGGCCTTTTTTAGGCCAGCCCAAAATAGATTTAGTTGTCCTGAGTCTCATTCAAAAGATATGATTTTAGCAACGTTCAAACATTCAGTTTATTTAGAAGGATCCTGCAACTCTACCAACAAAGTATTAGCTCTGCTATGTCCTAGGAAGCTGGAAAACTCTGGTGTTTGATTCTCATCCATACATTAGGCTACTTAAGATCAGCCCACATTTTGAGGATTGCCTTCACCTTTAGTTTCCATATTTGGAAGGCATTTGGAGGCATATGGACAGGGTAGAGAACATCGACTGATGGTGAACAGTTTAGGGAATGAACTTTGCATATCTAGGCTGAAGATAACTGTTTTGGAAATAATAGCTATGTTCTACCACCACTGTTCCCTTTATGACAGTGTGCCACCTTGGAATCATTTATGATTGCTCACTATTCTTCATTTAATATCTAAGATTAGTTGCCATTTTTTTCCATTTCACATCATCATCATCATCATTTTCTCGTTATCATCATCATCTCTGACATTTAGAAAATGCTTTAGTACGAAGTAATTTAGAATTGTTCTTTTATTTATTTTTATATCCATAACATCTCTTGCATCAATCCCTTTGCTTCACTTATAATCAGCACATCTATTCAGATGCTTCTCACCTGTGCTCCAGAGTAGTACAAGAGCCTTCTCATTCGCTTTCTTGATTTGTCTCTCCTAACTCCAAATCATCCTTCTTTCATCTATCAAAGTAATATTGAAATAATAATAGTAATTTAACTAATATTTGTATAGCCCTTTAAGGTCTATAAAGTTTATATATATACATATATATGCCATACATATACACCTATATGTCATATGTGCCATGCATGCATATACCTATATGCCTTGTATATTTATACATGCCATATGTGCTGTGTATGTTTATATATACATATGTGCCATGTATGCATATATATGTATACATGTGTGTATATTCTTTATAGACCTTAAAGGGCTATATAAATATCAGCTAAAATTACCATTATTTTAATATCCCATTGACATATACTTTGTGTGTGTATATGTACATTTGTATATGTACATATATATATATGTATATATATATATATACTCTCATTTTATATTCCTAAAACATAAGTCTAATCACAATACCCCTTCTATCATCTACTTAATGAGTTCTAGTGGTTCCATATTACCTCTAGGATAAAATACAAACTCCTGTCTGACATTTAAAGCCTTTAAACATCTGACTCCAATATAGATTTTCCAGGTTTATTGCATGTTTTTTTTCCCCTCTTTGTGAACTCTTTGGTCGAGCTAAACCATCTGTGATTTTCCCTGCATGCTCCTTCTATCTCTATCCTCTAGCACAGGCTGCTCCCTCCTTTTCCTGGAAATAATAATAATGGCAACACCAATAATAGCCACAACAACTAGGATTTATAGAGCATGAAAAGGTTTGCAAAGTACTTTACAAATGTTATCCCATTTTATCTTCACAGTAACCCTTGGAGGGAAGTTCTATTATAATCCCCATATTATAGATGAGGATACTGAGGCTGAGGGAAGCTAAGTGATTAGAAGTATACAAAGATGGATTTGAACTTGTCTTCTTGACTCTAAGTTCAGCATTCCACCCACTACAAAACTAGCTGACTCCTAAAATGCATGACCTGCTTACCTCTATTTCATAGGAACTGTCTTCTTGCATCACTTCTCTCTACACAAGACTTTTCCACTTTCCCTTATCAGCTAGTGTATCCAATGTCCCTGAATCACCTGTATTCCCTTAGGATGTATTTTTTAAAAGGAGGCAATGTGGTAAAGTGGATAGAGAATACATGTATTTAAGTTCTGTCTCAGAAATCTATTGGCTTTGATATTCTGGACAAGTCAAAACTTCTCTGTCCCCCAAGCAATTCTCTATGTCTACAAACTGAACATGTAACAATCTGGAGGTGTTGAGGACATTCTCTTGAAATTCTATACCAAAGATATCATATCAGTCTACCTATCTGTTCTGTCCTGTCCTGCTGTCCTGTCCTACTCTGTCTTCTATCCTAATTGTCTCTCTCTCTCTCTCTCTCTCTCTCTCTCTCTCTCTCTGATTTTATTATTCTATTATATAAATATACATTATTCCTATTCCCATCCTTATCATTGTTCATCTTTATGCATTCTCCAGCATGAAGGGGAATCAGGAAAATTACCTTGGATGAAATAAAATTAATGTGAAGTTGATGATACAAGTGCTGTTCCTTCCTAAGAAGCTATCATCTATAAATAAAAAAGATGATATTTAGATTTGGGGAGGAAATTCACACATAAGCTGACTATATGTTTATAAGTAGACTTTTAAAATTACTGCTATTTCTCTGCTGTAAAAGGAGGGTTTGCACTAGATGAGAAGTTCTACTTTTCTGTCTTGGATCCTTTGGGCTTCTGTTTGGTAAAGTCTTTCTAAAAAAAAAAGATTTTAAATGCATAAAACATACAGAACTGGAAGAGAAATTATTTGTATTGAAATAAAGATGGCATGTCTCCCCTATCCAATTTATGAATCTTTAAAATTCATCCATGTATTCTGGGGCATGTCTCCCTGCACATGATGATCTCTACAGTCCTTTCTCTTTCCTCCAAAGTCCATGATCCCTTTCTCTATCTTTCCTACAATGTACATTTATAATTAACCTTACATAATAGCTATGCTGTCTATGTCCTCTTTGTGTTATTAGACATTAGACTCTGTGAGGGTAGGATTTTTCCTTTATTCATGCCCTTATCCACAACAGTGTTCTGGAAGTACAGTTATATTTTTCAAAATGTAAAGTGAGAGGTTTTAAGAGAGAAATTTCTGATATACCTGTTTTGAGGCCATGAGGGAGAAGAAGGAAGTAGGAAATTAAAACTAGGCCCTCAATAAATAATTGTTTAATTGAATTTCTTGTCCTCTTCTCTATCTCAAAAGTAAACAATGCATATTTATAATCTCATAAAACAAAATGAAAACAAGCTTTAAAAAGTTATCCTAGCTTTAAGCACTATTATTTATTTGCCTAAGAAAGCTAGAGTGGTTTATTGAGTTATGCCTGGTTAGGGCAAAGCAATTCAGAAATAAGTGGAAGGAAGGAAGGAAGGAAGGAAGGAAGGAAGGAAGGAAGGAAGGAAGGAAGGAAGGAAAGAAGGAAGGAAAGAAGGAAAGAAGGAAAGAAGGAAGGAGGCAATAAAAGGGAAAAGAAGGAAAGAGGGAAGGAAGAAAGGAAGAAGGTAATAAAAAGGAAGAAAAGAAAGAAAGAAAAGAGAGAGAAAGAAGGAAAGAAAGGGAAGGAAAAACAAAAGAAATGGCCCTTTTCTAATCATTTCTGTCCAAAGGAAATTATTTCAAAATGTTTCCTTGTTAAACCATAATCAATTTTTAGGAGAGACTTTGTTGACAGTTTAATGACTCATAATCACTCTAAATATATTCCTCCTCATTGTCCTAAAGAGCTCCAGTATAAATTGGGTTCAAGTACACCATGTATTTTAAAAGAAAGGGAGAAGAGAAAGAAAAAACGAGAACATCTCCATCTTCTCCTGCTTGAATATACTGGATTGGGGAGATGGGGCAAAGGATGTTTAAATTGCATCGACAGACCAAGTGCCTCAAGATCAATACAGTGGGTAGAACACAACACATGATAAAAGCCTGTCTTTAATATTACATAAGCCTCTGTGCCCCTGCAGCTACTGATGGAGAAATAAAGTTGAAAATCTTTTCCTTCGCCTGGGATTTGCAACCTGACTCTTGATGATTTCCATAGAACTACTCAGATGGTTGCTGCTTTGCCAATTCATCTGTCATGAAGCTCTTCGAGGTTCAATAAGTCAGAGCAGCCGCCAAATATGGGCAACTTTGGAGACAACAGGCAGAGGCATGATTAATGTTACTTGTTAGCTCTCCTAACATTTACCGTATTCATCAATAGGACTTAGTGCCAGGATTTCCAGAAAGCACAACCTTCTTAAAAGCTTGAAAACCCATCAAAACAATGACTCGCATAAGATCTATATATAGATACATTTATATAGATATCTATAACTATGGATTTATGCCTGGCAAAGAGCAGTCTCTCTCTCTCACATATACACGCGCGCGCGCACACACACACACACACACACCCCAAAGTGAGTAGGGAGATAGAAAAGACAGAGACAAAGACCAAAAGAGAAAAAGGAAGAAAGGGAAGGAGAGAGAGAGAGAGAGAGAGAGAGAGAGAGAGAGA
>NC_058131.1:716718249-716768973 GCF_016433145.1 Gracilinanus agilis
AGAGAGAGAGAGAGAGAGAGAGAGAGAGAGAGAGAGAGAGAGAGAATCCTACATTTTTCAGGGCTTAAATATCCTTGGTCAAAGGCATGTTCATCTAGCTTTAGTACTGTATCTAACTTCTAATAACCCTCTGAAGGCCATTGGCTAGGAGACTGGTTTATATTAGAACTATAGACAGCAAGGCCAGGTTATGTCCACTTTTTAATCAGACAGTGCTTCCTTAGAGAGAAAGGGAGAAAGCTGCCCTTAGCTGAAAGTCTCCTGCACTTAAATTTGTATTTGTGGATATGGGAAGACCCTAAAACTGTAGAACCAAGGCTAATCCCACTCCTCCAAGTTCTCTTACCTCATAGAATGAATTGCTTATTTCTTTTCTGGCACTCACTTTGCTGTCTCTTCTCCCTAATGGCCTGATAATTAGCTGCCTTCCATATTTTTCACTCTCCAGCTTTTTGCTTATATTCCCTCCCAAAATAATACTCTTCTTTCAGAACCATGATTTAAGACTTTGAAATCTGCATTCATTTTACAGGTGAAGAAATTTAGGCTTAAGATTAGGTGACTATCCCAGAACCATATAGCTACTAAATGTCTCAGGTAAGATTAGATGCCATGTTTTACATGCTAAAAAAGACTGACCCAAGTAAAATATATCATCCAAGAGATTTATTACCCCAAAAAGAGGTGGGATGGTCCTTCAGGAAAAGTAAGATGGACAGTTCAAGCATCTTTATGCCCATAAATGCTAGATGACCATAAGTAAAGACTCCAGCAAAATGGTTGTATTCTCTGTGGAGATCTTATGGGAAGCCAAGAATCATATAGGATGAGATGGTCTGGCTGATAGATTAAATAATGAGATCTTTAGTAAACTCATGAAAGAATTAAGGAATAGAATCACAAAGCAAGAACTGAACAGCTCATTATTAGCCATCAAGTATCATCATACAGGAGGGAACTGAAGTCATGAGAAATTAGATGTGTTTTCTGGGGTAACAAAGGTGGTAACAGGAAGGATTTGAGCCTAAGTTTTTTATCTTTAATTTTTTTATTAAAGGAACTAATTTTCACAGTCATCAAGAAACTAAAAAAAAATAGGGGCAGGTGTTATTTCTTAAATTCTTCCTAAGTACCTCCACGGTCATTGTTCTTTCCACGATATTACATGGTCTCCTTTTAGCCCGGACAGATTCCAAAGAATCCAAGTCATGGGACCATTGAATTTCCAGCTTTTTCAAAGAGAACACTCATTGCAGGGGTGAAGAGTCTCTGGCCTCTTGCAAGGCATCAAATTAGCAACTATCAAGCACCTACTATGTTCCAGGCTCTTTGCTAAATTGGTATTTAGCAATTGGTATCCAAAGAAAGGTAAACACATGATCCTTGATGTCAAAGAGCTCAGAGTTTAATGCTAGAGAAAACATGAACATACCTCGGGCTCAAGCACAATTCCAAAGGTGAAATCTCCTGGGCTGAGAAAATTATTTGGTTTTAAAATGACAGTAAAAATAATAATAAGAAAGTAAACAACAACAATTTAAGAGTGGGAGGGGAAGAGTTTGGGAAAACTCATGTTGATTGTGAATATTAAAAAAATGTTCTCTAGGTATCATGGGCTCACAATTTAGGCAGTGATGTTCCCAAATAGGATCTGGTATTTTAAGAAAACTTATTAAGGTGGAAGTCTAGAAAGATGTATGCTATTACTGAAAGGAGGAATTGTAGAAATACTTGAAATACTACTAAAAAAGAAGACTTATAAATAGTTTTGCTGCTCTATTATAAGGACTATGAAATCTTTCTATAACTCTTACTACTGAAATCTCTTATACTGAAATCTCTCTCTCTTTTCCTTTCTATTTCTTCTTTCTCTTGCTGCTACATTCTTCTCTCTTTTTCTCTATCTTCCTACCTCCCTTCCTTTATCATTCTTTTCTTTCTTTCCTTTTATCCCTTTCATTCTTTCTTTTCCTCTATTTTCCTTCTTTCTTTCTCATCTATTCTCTTGACATGCTTCCTTAAAGCATTGCTTTGGTGCCTTCATAAGGCTGAGTGAGACTCCAGATTCAACCTTTTCATGGAGGTCCAACTTCCAGTTGACTTCCAGGAAGTCTCTTTTGAGTCTATTATTCCTCTATTTGCTTAAATATACCTTTGCTGTAAAGCACTTATTTTATGCAGGCATTATAAGTATTAACACTCAAGGCTATTTGATATTCTCAGGCTAAAGACCAGAGATAAGTAGAAAGCATTTTTTTTCATTTAGCATTCCTGTGCTCAAAAGTGAAATGTAGCTCATAATAAAATTGCTGTCAATAATGGTTTTCTGCATAATTAATCTGAACTCTGGTGCTCCTAGCCTTGCTTGTTAATGCAGCCTACCAATATTAACAGATCGAAGACTCCACAGCAGGCCCATATTCTCAAATTACAGCTGCTGAAATCTGTATTAAAAACACACTCAAAAATGCAGACTCTGTCTAAAATTACCCCATTAATTAATTCTAGTAATTATTTCTCTGCCACCCTTTTAACACCTAAAGATTTAATTCATACACATCTCATTGTTTTTTTTTTAATTTTTTTTTAAACCCTTGTACTTCGGTGTATTATCTCATAGGTGGAAGATTGGTAAGGGTGGGCAATGGGGGTCAAGTGACTTGCCCAGGGTCACACAGCTGGGAAGTGGCTGAGGCCAGGTTTGAACCTAGGACCTCCTGTCTCTAGGCCTGACTCTCACTCCACTGAGCTACCCAGCTGCCCCTCACATCTCATTGTTTTTAATCCTCATTAAAAAAAAAAAAGTGGAACTAATTTCTGACACGAGTTAAGAAACTCAAAATTCCAGGGCTGGCAGTTCTCATTTTCTCCATTCTTATTTGAGCTTCCCAACGATTTATGGATTGTAAGACAACTCCAAGGGACTCATAAAGTAAAATGCTATCCACAGCCCTAGAAGGAACTGATGGAGTCTGAATGCATATGGAAGCATGTCATCTTCACTTTATGTCTTCATCAATTTTTCTCTAGTATGAGTGATATGAGTCTTCTTTCATAACATGACAAATATGGAAATAGGTATTGCATGATAGCACATGTAACCTTATATCAGATTATTTTCTGTCTCAGTGAAAGGGGAAAAGAAGGAGGAGGGAAAGAATTTGGATCTCAAATGGTCATCAAACAAATGTGAAATTTTTCAACATGTAATTGGGGAAAATGCAATAAAAAATTACTGGGAAAAACAATTTATGGATTAACTTCTATAAATTCTTATTCTATAGTATATTATAAATTCTATAAATTCAAGGATTTTGAGGTCTTGGAAGAGACAATAGAACATAGGATCATCTATTCAGAAGCTATAGATAGATACCTTAGGAATTATCTAGACCAACCTCTTTATTGATGAGGAAACTGAGGCCCAGAGAAATTAAAAGATGAGTCTAAGCTTATCTAAATTGTGTAGTGAATAGAAGAATCATGATCCGAACCCTGGTCCTCTGATTCCAAATAGAAAGCATTTTCATATTCTAATAATTTTTAAAACTGTATTTTTTTGTGCTCTAAGAAAAACACACCATGGTAGCATAAGAGGATGTGTTTGACTTAGAGTCAGGAAGAGATGACCTCAAATACTACTGTGGGACCTTGAGAAAAATCACTGAACCTTTACGAACCTCAGTTTACTCATGGGTAAAATGGGAGAGTTGGAGTAGATAGTACCTCAAGTGCCTTTCAGCTCTAAAACTTGAATGCTATGACCTCCTACTTCTCTCTACCTGGCCCCTTTAGGGCATGTTCAGACAGAATCTAGGTTATAAATTACTCTGTTTCACAGACTTTGTCCCCGAAAATCACAGACAGTTAGACCTGACCCTATGGAGTTAGTGTGTAGTAGCACACACACAATTCAATTCAATATTTTTTATAAATTAATTGGTCACAATGTTCAGGGACTTCTGCTCAGCCATCTACCTTCAAAAATACAAAAGAGAAAAAAAAGAAAGAATTTCTTCCTTCTGGATTATAATTGACTAGTAAAAAATTATTAGCACTATTTTCTGAGCATTATGTATGGTTTTGGAAAGATGATTGACTTTGGATTTAAAAGATGAGTTCTGGGCATTTTCTCTGGCTTTATCCCTGTGCCTGGAATGCTCTCCCTTCTCATCTCCACCTCCTGGAGTCTCCTGACTTCCTTTAAGTTCCAATTAATGACTGGAGCAAGATGGATATGTTAAGAGAGCACATGCATTAAGTGATATGATTTCAATAAAATTATCAAGTAATGAGTGACCTTAAGCTCCTGAGATCACAGATCTGTCTCTGAGTTGGCTGAAAGAGGCCATTTAGTTTAACCTCTTAATTTCATGAATAAGTTAACCAAAAGCCAGGGAGGATAAGTGTTTTCTCCAAGATTACACAGTGTATAATAGGGGTGAGATTTAAAGTCAAATTTCTATTTCTCCATAATTTTTCTATGGAGTTGAAAGAAATCTTGACCGGATTATTTCAGAAAAACTTGGGAAGTCTTTTTGAATTGATACAAAGTGAAATAAACAGAACCAGGAGAACACTGTACAGAGTAAGAGCAATATTGTAATAATGATCAAC
Organism: Gracilinanus agilis; assembly: GCF_016433145.1. Lineage (NCBI taxonomy): Eukaryota > Metazoa > Chordata > Mammalia > Didelphimorphia > Didelphidae > Gracilinanus > Gracilinanus agilis. Next base: position 716,722,867 of record NC_058131.1, read on the forward strand.
TGTGAAAGAGTTATTCCTAATGAGACAATGATTCAAGACAATTGCAAAGGATTCATGATGGAAAATACTCTCCACCGCCAGAGAGAACTGCTGAACTCTAAGTGCAGACTGAAGAATGTTTTTCCTCTTTCTTTCTTTTTCTTGGTTTTGTATGTATGTTTTCCTTTTGCAACAAGGCTAATACAGGAATGCTTTGCATGTCTTCACATGTATCATTAGTATCATATTACTTGCCTTCTTGGGTAGAGAAGGGGCAAGAGAAAGGGAGAGAATTTGGAATTCAATTTTTAAAGTAAATTAATGTTATTTTTAAATGTAATTTGAAAATATTTAACAAAATATTTAAAAAAATAAAAAGAAAGGGGGCAGCTTGGTAGCTCAGTGGATTGAGAGTCAGGCCTAAAGATGGGAGGTCTAGGGTTCAAATCTGACCTCAGACACTTCCCAGCTGTGTGACCCTGGGCAAGTCACTTGACCCCCATTGCCTACCCTTACCACTCTTCCGCCTTGGAGCCAATACACATTGTTGATTCCAAGATGGAAGGTAAAGGTTTATTTAAAGATACACACACACACACACACACACACACACACACACACACACACACACACATATATATAAATGAATAAATAAAGGCATTCCTGACTTTTCAATTAATTATCAAAACACAATTTTCAATCTCAGATTAACTGAATGAAAATATCCAAATTAGGGTCTTAATTAATCTTCAAATTCTGTTCTTGAAACCTCTATATCCATTCTGTTTATTTAGCTCAGATGACTGATTTTTTTTTTAAATCCTTGATAAGTCTTGGCAGTGTAGGCTCTGACATCCACATCTTGGGCCTGGTTTGGGTTTGCCATCCTTACACGCAGCTGTCTCCATTCCTCCATACCATTCCTTGCACTTATTTTTTCATGCTCCTTCATTCATTTCCCAAAGCAGCAACAAAAGATTCCTCTGGCATTTCACCCACCCAAATCAGGAAAAATCAATTTCCTCCTACAAAAGACAGAACTAATAGTGTAGAAAATCACCATTTTCTCCACGTTAATGAAGCCTGAGTAGATTGTCCATAAACAAGATGTATCCTAGGTTTAGATAACAGTCTTAGATTTTACAAATTGTTATTGCATATAGTGAAGACTTATTCCTTATCCTGGTCCCAGAAAATGTTTTCTAAGAAATGCCCATAGCATGAGACAGAAGAAAAACCACTGGGATTGGAAGCCTGATCATGAGACTCCAAAAGCAGGGTCTAGTTATGTGGCTTTGGTCAATCCATTTAAATTATTGATCAGTCACTAAGGGTTTACTTATTAAATGCCTACCATGAGTCAGGCACTGTGCTAAGAATTGGTGTGATATAGTTATAAACAATAATAAAATTATCCATTCTACAAAACTTTCACTGTCACCTCCATGGGCCTTAGTTTCTCATTCTGCAAAATGATAAACCTGAACTAGATTGCTTATAGTTCTAGATCTAGGATCCCACAAGGAAAAAATATATGTAGTCATAAATCTGTGTGGGCATGATGGAAAAACCTTGGGATTTGGGCTTAGAAGACCTTGGTTTGAATACTACAACCGTGATTCTGCCTCTCAGTTATTTTATGACCATGAGCAAATCCCTTCACCTCTCTGGGCCTCTATTTCACATCTGTAAATCATAGGATTAGACTGGATGGCTCCTGAATCTCCTTCCAGCTCCAAATCTAATATTCGATCTTGATTTTCTATATTTTATTTTATTATTGCTTAATGGTTGTAAATGTGAACTGACTCCTCTAAAAGTCAGCTTGGGAATGCAGATTTCAGAAATTGATGTCCGCCATGCTTTCTTTCCCTGAACTTGTCTCCCTTATCCCTCTGCCTACCAAGGCTCTATTCACAGACTCGCTTGTTCCTTTGAGATCTAGATTTTCTCTTCCTCCCAGACTACTTCTTCAAAGGGATCCATGAGGAAATGGAGGACTCTCTTTGCAAATCCCTCTCTTTCCTCTCAAAAGAAGGAAGGGACAAAGAGAGTTCAGCTTTAATTCATCCGATGAACCCTGTGCTAAGCCACCTTTGGTCCATACAAATAATCAGCTACTTATAATGTGTGGTTATAGCTGCTTCTGTTGGTGCTCACTGCTAAGACAAATAGAATATAGGCTTCTGGTTTCAGATAAGAGAGAATGTTTTCCCTTTTTTTAAAAGAGTCTTGACCTCCTGGGCAAAGCATAGAAACAATGCAATTATTTTCAGATTTATCCAATGTTTGGAAAGTAGCTGGCATTTCTCTACAACCTTCGCCCCCCCACTTTGGCTTAATCTAACCTCAACCCAGCATCCTTCAATGAAAAAGGAGTCCTTCTGGTTTGGAATGATTCATTTTTATAAGTTCATCTTTCTGTTCAAATGAAATTCAGTCTTTGAGATCTCTGTGCTAGTGTGTGGTCATTTATGGTCACAACTTGTCTTTGTTTCTGTATTTCCCCAACCTTCAGGGTGTGCCTCACAATATCTCAAAGTCCTGCAGTAAATGCAAATGTCATTGTAGCCTTCTGTGACTTCCAACTTATTCAGCCTTCTCAAAAAACTCATCATATGGAATGAAATTAATTAAATCAGCCTTCTTAATGAGCTACTCAGGATAAATTGTGCCCAAGATGAATCAATAGCATTTAGTTGCAAGGCTGCTTTAAAATATCACTTACCGCCATTGATCATTTCAAAAAGGACAACATATCTGAGCGTCAAAGCATCTTTAAACAAAGAGAGAAGAGACCCTGATTTTGCTGTAATTCTCCAGAAGCCTGATTGTAAACATGTCTGGATAAAACAAATAGCCTCCCTTCTTCTGTCTTGTGGGGTTTTTTTTGAGGCCTACCGGGATCATTCTGCCAATAATCTAAAAGTTGGATTTGCCCAGATTCCACCTGATGAAAGCATATATTCTTTCTATCTTTTTTGGCCAAATATAAAACATCGGAATGCTAATGAATGATGGTGAAAACAACACAATGATTTTGCCTCGGGGTGATGGCCATCATTAAAGATAATGTTTTAGGGGGCAGCTGGGTAGCTCAGTGGAGTGAGAGTCAGGCCTAGAGACGGGAGATCCTAGGTTCAAATCTGGCCTCAGACACTTCCCAGCTGGGTGACCCTGGGCAAGTCACTTGACCCCCATTGCCCACCCTTACCAATCTTCCACCTATGAGACAATACACCGAAGTACAAGGGTTTAAAAAAAAAAAGATAATGTTTTAAAACCTATAACACCATCCATCCATAACATCATTTCCATTCTCTCCATGTCCTGATGAAATGGCAATCCGTACTAGAGCCATGGTTAGCTCACCCTTTTCTCTCAATTCTCTCAAATCCAACCCAATTGGATTATTGACTTAAAAAAAAAAAGACTAAATTCTTTCAAACCCTAAATTCAACAAATCCTTCATTGCAGTGCTTTTTATCAAAACAAAACCAAGAAAAGGGGCCCTTTCATTGCTAAAGACATCCCTCAGAAGAAAAGTAATCTCAATTACACTGTGTATTGTTGTTTCTCACAAGGCTGTAAGGTCAGTAGCACAGGAAATACGAGAATGGGCAGATTCGCTGACTTGCTCCTGATCGCACAGTCCGATTCAGATCTGGGTCTTACTTCGCTGCAGGTCTTTCCACTCTATCACGCCATTCAGACTTCTAAGAGTGTTGCCCAGATTCATTTTTCCAGCACTTGGTCAGTATCACCATTTTCACTCCATCTGCAACTTTCCCAAGTTTCATATATACTATAATCCTTCTGGCTGCAGATACTTTCCATTTCAAAGGGGAAAAATTAGTACGTACAGACCAAAAGACACGCATTGACATTGTCCTGCCTTTACCACGAAGTCCCAGGATGCCTGGGGTAAATCACTTAACATTTGGGCCTCAGTTTCTTTGTTATTCACATAAAAGGGTATAAAGTTATTCACATGAAGGTTAGTGATTTGAAAGGAGTCTTTTAACTTCAAAATCTGTGATTTTTAATCTTCCCTCAAATAGCAATCCTCTTCTGACCAGGTAAAGACGACTTAAACATTAAAAACACATTGGGACTTACTATGGCTATAATATGAATTTCTTGAAAAACACAAAACAGAACATTTCAAATTCCTAATGTGAACACAACATCCTTTGGATGATAACAATATCCTTTCTTTTTCTGTTTATCCTTCTTGATGTTCAGCTACATCAAGAATAAAATATAAAGGGGGGCAGCTGGGTAGCTCAGTCGATGGAGAGTCAGGCCTAGAGATAGGAGGTCCTGGGTTCAAATCCGGCCTCAGACACTTCCCAGCTGTGTGACCCTGGGCAAGTCACTTGACCTCTATCGCCTACCCTTACCACTCTTCCACCTATAAGTCAATACACAGAAGTTAAGGGTAAAAAAAAAAAAGAATAAAATATAGGATGATGGTTTGAAATTATAGTGGTAGAGAGTTAGCTTCTACAAAAGGAAAGTCTTCCTGAAATTAAAGTTGTTCCCCAAGTCAGAAGACCAGGCTTAAAGTCCTATATTCAGCACATACTCACATTTGACCCTGGACAAGTCACTACAGCTCATTCTGTCTTAGTTAAGTCATCTCAAGGAGTTGGACTAGATGGTCTCTAATATCCTAAAAGCTTCTTGGGTGGCATAAATAAATAGATGATGTTCTAGGCCTGGAGTGAAGAAATTCTCATCTTCCTGAGTTCAAATTCATTTTCAGATACTCAGTAGCTCTGTGACCCTGGGCAAGTCATTTAACCTTGTTTGCCTCAATTTCCTCATATATAAAATAATCCGGAGAAAGAAATCACTTAACTATTCCAGTGTCTTTTCCAAGAGAACCCCAAATGAGGTCATGAAGAGTCAGACACAATTGAAATGACTGAACAACAGTAACAATATACACACATATATATATATATATATTATGCATAATCTTAATACCAATACACATATATGTGAGTGTGTGCATATATGGGAGAAATAACAAGTTGCACATGTTGGATACTCCTTACATGTATTTAAGGAAGGTATTACAGGTACCTGGGCAGTGGCCCAAACTGAAGCCTGCTTGATGCTTTTCTGCTGATTTGAAGTCTCCTCTTGGTAAATTTGCCTCAATTATTCCTCAAAGGTCTGACTAGTTTGTCAAATTGAATCAACTTTTCTGTACCTTCTAATAGTTTTTTTAATCATCTAACTTATGTCCTAAAATCAGTAATAAATATTAGTTCCAAGGCAGGAGAGTAGTAGAAAGGACAAGGCAACTGGGGTGAAGTGACTTGCCCAGGGTCACACAACTAGGAAGCATCTGAGGTCAGATTTGAATCCAGGACCTCCCATTTCTAGGCCTGGCTCCCCATCCACTGAGCCACCTAGTTGCCCTCTAATAGGATTTTGACTCCATCACAGAAACATTTTTCACTCTTGCCTACATAAAAATATGTGTATAATGACCGAACAGCCCCGTAACCATGACTGAGAAGGACACTTCCCCCCACTCCTGAATCCTGACATCTGGTAACCATTTCCTATTATGGAAGTGAAAGAAGAACGCCAACACTGAAGAGTCTCCCAGTTCTGTCTCTTTATTACAAAGTATTCCTGTGGAAAGAGACTCGGGTGTCAAACTTGCTGGATGTCCCATAACATCGCTGAGATTTCAGCAGCTCTACCTCATCTCTTGAAGAACCATAAAAGTGCTATATGAGGCCACTTCTAGGTCTAATCCACAGCCACTTACCTTTACCCTGTACTTCCTAGTTTTCAGAATAGCTCTTTACCCATAACAAAACTTTCCCTCAATCCAGAGACACTCACTTTGTTTTAACAATCTGTGGCAGGAAATCTCAAAAAATTCTTGAATGTATAATTCCATCCATGCTATGAATCAATTCCTCGTAATATTCACTAGTTAATTTGTGGCTGATTTCTCCCTAGTCCCTGCCACCTTTCCCTTTTTATTTGCTTCTTTTTGTAACTCATCACAATCAAGGATTTCAGAGAAACTCTCCACATCATGCATGCAAGCCAGTGGGGCAAGGATATTTTTTTTCTTCATAATATCATACAAGGGAAATGATTCTCTGCAAGGTCAAAGTCTGGCATGAGCTCTTTGTAAGCCCATTCTTCTTCATCAGCAGCACAAATAAATTTTCCCATTGTCATTCATGTTTGGCGCTTCATTATTTTTGAAGGCTGGAGACTTTGTACCATCAAAAACCCCCAAATATCATTAAACAAAGTGCACTTTTCCTCAAAAGCTACAAGGCTGGAGGGAACTGAGCGTCACAAGAACAAACAAGTGCCTGAGCATTCTGGGATGGAGAGGTCTGTGCCCTTTTCCTGGAAGTGTCCTTCCAATTGGAAGGAAATAGAAGACAAAGCTCTGATCCTTTCAGTAGGAGGCGTTAGAGTCCAGTTCTACCCCTGCCACAATGAAATCTTATCTTATACACACATGTATATGCAGGCACATGTATGTATAAATACATGTATGTATATATTGATATATACATGTACAAATATGATGGCTAGCAAATAGACACATAGATGTTTATATATGCATAAACACATCAAATGTATATTCATAATCTATGCAAACCTGAAATCTAATATTTAGGAAAACATTTTTTTTCATGCCTATTGCATAGATTGTGAATTATCCAGCTTCTTCCCATCTCCGTCTCTTTTTCCCACTGACCATTCCTCAGATTGTATCAACAACATCACTATCACCATCAGTACCTCAGGAGAGGAGAGGAAAACGTCTAGATGAGCAAGGAATGAACAGATGAGACAACAGAGCATTCCCGGATGCTGGGAAAGGACCAGTTTCATTTCTGTAGAGGCAGCCTCAGAGTCTTTTCTGAAAATCTTTCTGCCTGTCAAAACACCAAAGGGTCGAGGAGGCAGAGTCAGGCCCACCAGGCAGGTTCGGTGACATGAGGTGGAGTCAAGTTTTCTCCTAGAAGTCAAGCCAGAGGCCACTCCATCCAGAGGAGCAGAATTCTGGAAATGGTCCTGCTGGCTTGTAGAAGATGCTGAAGCATTTCAAAAGAAAAGCTCTTTGTGGGAAAAAAAAAAGACCATAGACAACCTTGTTTGGGGCTTCTAAGGATAAACATTTTTAAGGGTGGGACATCTTTGCTATAAAACAGAAGATACTGGATTTATTTTCTGTTCGGTTCCCTATTGACCTCTACATAACAACAATGCACCTTGCCTTAATTCAATCATGCTTACACAGACACAAACATGCATGTCTCTAAAAGATTTTACATATATGTATATATGTGTATGGATATACATGAATATCAAAAACTAATATGTTAGGCATTTGCTATATGACTTCCATTTGACAGCTGTATCCTCAGCACTCAGCACAATGCCTGGCACCCAGTAGTTATTTAATAAATGGTGATTGAGGAAGAGTCTGGAGCTCAGAAAGAAGTGTGCTCCCAGCATCCCATAGCCAGTGAGCATCGGAAACAAGATTCCAACTCTGGTCCAACAAACCCCAGTCCTGAAGACTTCCTCCTGGTTGGATTCAGCCTTACACAAAAGGTGAGAATCCTCAGAATGAAATTTCAAAGAAGAGTCACCAAATATAAGCTGATTTTGTAGCCAACAGCTAGAAAAGGGGGAGAATGGATGGCTTGTTGGCAAAATGACCTGCCAATTGATTAAATGTTGAAAGGAAGGAGCCCGTGTATTTCTTAGTTGAGGTCTTTCTCCAGGACTCTAATTAGCAATTCTCTTATACAGAGCAAGGAGTGCAAAGCAGTGCTCAGGTAGAACATCCATCGCTAGATTTCATTTCAAATTCACTGGCAAGTCATGGTGTGAAAATAATAGAAGTAATTAAGAGAAAAATGAAATCTACAGAAGAAGGAAGACCTAACAATAGACCCACTGCAGGAGAGGACCTACACACTGGGGCCCTGGAAGCACAAACAAAAAAGACACACAGAGAGCTAGCCGTTGGATCTGCCATAATTGGAGAGGAAGCAGGGACAGATTGATAAAGAGAAAATCTCCCCAGATATGTACTCCTGGAGCAGGGGGAGGAAGCTACCACCCACTAGCTTCCCAGGTAAACTAATTATTCTTGCTAACTAGGTGCTAATCTAAATGTTTTCTACATTACTGAAAGAGTTACAGTGCTATCAATGTATAAGTCTAACAAATGTTGTCATTGTTCAGTCAAGTCTGATTTTTCTTGACCTCATCTGAGATTTTCTTGGCAAAGTTATTGAGGTGGTTTGTCATTTCCTTCTCATATGTGGAAACTGAGGCAAACAGGGTTAAATTACTTGTCCAGGGTCATCCAGCGAGGGTCTGAAGTCAACTTTGAACTCAGGTCTTCCTGACTCCAGGTTTAGCGCTCTACTATAGCTGCCACTGAATGTTAAAACTGTATTCTTTTCATTTTAAATAATTACCTGATATTTCATCCCCTTTACATTTTTTTTAATTTTAAACCCTTAATTTCTGTGTATTGACTTATAGGTGGAAGATTGGTAAGGGTAGGCAATGGGGGTCAAGTGACTTGCCCAGGGTCACACAGTTGGGAAGTGTCTGAGGCCGGATTTGAACCTAGGACCTCCAGTCTCTAGGCCTGGCTCTCAATCCACTGAGCTACCCAGCTGCCCCCCCCTTTACATTTTAATGCTAGGTTGTTGTTGTTTTTTCATTTATTATGTATATGCCTTCCTCCTCCTCCACTTTCCTTCTTATCCTAGAAATCCATAAAGCCCCTGTGGCCTCTCTACTCTGCATGTTCACTTAAGTTCTGGTCTTCTCATGTTAGATGTATACTCTGCCCCTTCCTCCGATTGGTCAGCTCCTCCCAGAACCTTGATTCTAAGGAAAGTACCAGCAAGATGCTCATTCTTTCCCATATTCCCCTCCTGATTATCCACACTGTCTGGACCATGTTTCAGAAGGTGACCTTCTTCCTAATTTTCCAGCTTCCTTTTTACTAAATCGTTTCCCCCATTTGAATGTAAGCTTCTCAAGGGCAGGGACCGCTTCTGTTTCTAGTTTTACTTGTATACCCAGTCCTTATCACAATGTTCGCTAAATAAAAGTTGGTAAAAGTCCAATAAATGTTTGGTAACTTCATGACCCAGAGCTCCCTAAATCCAATACAGTGCAGTCAATTAAAAACAATAAATCTTTGGACTCGGTTAAAGAAAAGTTTATAAATGTTGATGTCATGGCACAGATCATCCTAAAAAGCTTGACTTTGCCAGGTTTCCAATTTTCAGTGCCAACAGAAAGCTTGACCTGTTCAAAAATTGTTAATTAGGATGGAAGCTTGGATCAAAGGAAAGCAGCTGTGGACTTTCTGGGCAGGACTTGGGGAACGATGCCAGTAGTTGGGGAGGGGATGAAAGAGGTGACACCTGAACACACAAACGGTTGGTTTGGGGTTTTCTTTCTGTGAGAAGCCCTTATTTCATTTCAGTTTTTATGTGGGTCCTCTGTGGATCAAAATCATCATATTCATTATTCTAATTAAAATATTATCACAGTGTTGTCAGTATTCATAAAGTATCTTCTCATGATTTCTTTCTTTTTTCTAGACTCATTCTTTTGGAGCCTATTTTTAAAGTTATTTGGTGAATTATGGGTGATGATTTAATTGGTAAATATGCCAACAGACAAAGACGATATTAAATATTAGTACCTTTATCTTTCATCAACAATAAGAAGAAACAAGTCAAGCAGAGCACAGGCTCTACTTCTGAGTAATGTGTTTATAAAATAAGTACCGCAGAAAATGTTGCAGTGACAAGAGTTCTAGATCATATGAGGAAAACAAGACAGTTCGGTACAGATTTCCTCCTGCCTTATCTTTCCACCCCCATCATTATAACTTAATGATTGAAAATCCAAAGATAGCATTTATAAAAAGGGGCAAAGGGCATCCATCCCTCAAAGGCAGACTTCCAGATCACAGCAAAGATAAGCTATCATTTCTGCTTTTCCTCTTTGATCCGTCTAGCAATTTGGGGAGAAGCATTTGTCTTCTAGGGCACCTGGGCACCAGCTATATTAAAATTTTAAACTGGGCTTGGATATCAATTCATGTATATAAATGGCTGCTCTTTTAGCATTTAATATATTAGACTATAATAGCTCCCTTGGAACTCTTAATTTTTGACAGATAATAATATGTTTAAAAAGTCATTCCACCACAGTCCTTTTGCTCAATTAGCCTCAATGAATCATATGACCAACTTCCAACTCAGTGCACTGGATTCCCTAACTACATTCACAGACAAGCGACCAGAAATGGGATGATATTCATTCCTCCGCTAAACTAGTAAAGACTTAGAACTTTGGTTCAAATAGAACATTATTGTGGATTGATTGGCTCAACTTTTTTGATGGCCAATCTCCATGATTCCTTGGCTCTCTTCATTTCTCCATTCATTTCCAGTGGCCCTTTTTCTCCTTTCCAAGTAGCAAGTAACATTGGTAGTACGTTTCTCTGTACTTGGCCAAGTAATCCTTGTGAAAACCACATAGTCCGTTCCTGGGACTACAATTACAGCCTATTCATCATGGCTTGGCTTTAAGATAAGCTGGAATAGTATTTGAGAATGCAGGCTTAGCTCCATGCTCTATGAGCTTTTCACATATATCTTTCCTGATTGAACCACCCCCGAATGCCAGTGCCTTTCTTCCCACACTAAATTGTATTTGCCTACTTTCCATTTGTTTTCTTTGTATTTAATCTATATACACTTGTAGGTGTAATTGGTGTCTCCATCTATGAAATGATAACAGGAACTGCATCATTCTTTGCCTTTCTATCTTTAGAGACTAGCTCAATGTATGGCACATGGTAGGCACTCAGTAAAAGCTTATTTAATAATTGCTTTATAACCCCAAATAGCTCTTTGACTCATTCTATAGTTTCTACAGAATCAGAGTTGGAGGATATGCAAAGGATGACATCAGAGGCACCTGGTATACTTGTAATGAGAATCCGAGCCTCCAAAAGACAGAGGGACAAGAGTAAGAGCCACTCCAGACAAATAAAACCCCAAAGAACCTAAATGGAAAGTGGTTATTTTCTCAGAAAGATCATGTTGGAAAAGATAAAGAAAAATGGGCTTAGTCCTATGAATTTAATGTAAAAGGTTAATCAAAATATTGGAAGGAATAGCATATTTTACAAGGGGAATAGCCCAAGATGGATCCGAAGCACTTGAACATAAAATTCCCAAGTAAAATGAGAAAGGGCTTTCTGGGAGTGGAAAAAATGTGGTGATGCTTAAAGAGGTGATATAGAGAAACAAAAAACTCAATGACTAACTCAGAATTGTTCAAAATCATGCTTATCTGAAGTAATCAGAAGGGCAAATGGGACAGGCTTGAACCTAAAAAGCTAAGTCTACACTTTTCTTTTAAAAAAGTATATATATATATATATTGGGGGCAGTTGGGTAGGTCAGTGATTGAGAGCCAGGCCTAGAGACTGTCCTAAGTTCAATTCTGGACTCAGACACTACCTAGCTGTGTGACCCTGGGCAAGTCACTTTACCCCCATTGCCTAGCCCTTAACACTCTTCTGCCTTGGAACCAATACCCAGTATTGATTCTAAGATGGAAGGTAAGGGCTTAAAAATAAAAAAAAAAAAAAAAAAGGTATACATATTGAGATTTACAATTTATCATATAATGAATCCCCTTTGTTTTGTTTCTACTTTGTCCATCAAAATTTTCATGTTTGTTGGTGTTTTTTCAAGTTCTGGATGTGAAAAATGAATAAATTTAATGTCCAGATAATAAAATTAAGGGCAAACAAATGAAGAATGATCAGATATCATAAAGGCCAAAGTTAAAGGGATTTTCCTTCCGTTTTCCTTTTCCTTCCTTTATTTTAAAAGTCATTATAGGAACAAGAATCAAGGAAGAAAAGGGACTGATTATCAGGGGGGATGGGATTATGATTACAAACAATGGTGAAATGGCTGAGATACTCACTTCTTATTAGGTTATTGTTTTCCTTTTAAAGCAAAATAATTATTGGATAAGGAAGGATAGACCAAAAGATGGTCAGATACCATCTGAGTGTCCCCAGTAATGAAGGATTAGAAAGAGGTAAATGTTTTCTTTAAAATAAAAGGGGGGGGGGGTCAGCTGGGTGGCTCAGTGGATTGAGAGCCAGGTCCAGACATGGGAGGTCCTGGATTCAAATCTGAAATCAGACACTTCCTAACTGTGTGACCCTGGGCAAGTCACTTGACCCCCATTGCTTACCCTTACCACTCTTCTGACTTAGAACCAATACACAGTATTGACTCAAAGACAGAAGGCAAAGGTTAAAACACACACACACACACACACACACACAAAACAGGAAGTAGGGCATTGGCTGAAAAGTATAAGCCATTCATGATGGGCGATAAAATGCTCTAGAGGTAATACAGGTTTGACCTGGAATTAAACAAAATGATTTCCAATCTTTGCTCTGTCACTTACCAGCTGTGTGACCTTAAGCAATTCACAATACCTTCTCTGGGCCTTGGTATCTTTATCTGTAAAACTGAGGGTACTAAGGACTTTTTCAACTGTAAATATATGACCCTATAATCCCATAACTATGTCAAATGTGGCTCTTAAAGTTCTAAAGAACTAGCAGATTTATGAACTCCTTTTTTTGTGATATCTAAAATGGAACTCCACCTACAGAATCAATCATCCTAGGCTCTGCTAGTAGAGCATTTGCCATTTCTTGCCCCAATCCAGGTTTTAACTTCCAAGCAATTTCCAGGCCAGATGACTTTGCTCTTAGCATCCCCTCCTTTGATTCCTTTGTGCTGTCTTGTCCAATTATGCTGCAAACTCCTTGAGGGCAGGGCTAGCTCATCACCTTTTGTATTTGTGTCTTTAGTACTTAGCTCACTGTCTAGCATATGATAAATGCTTAATCTATGGGATTATCTGTCTATTTGTCTATCATCTTGAATAATGTTGGAAGATGCTTATTATATTTAATGAAATATTTTAAGAAGGATTTGATGAAGAGGGGATTCTCATTCTGGTCCGAGTTGGATTAAATTGAATTAATTGAATTCTAGGACAAACATCTATTTAGTCATGCTGAGCACAGCTGAGCACAGGAATCAATGTATAGGAGGAATCCAGGTGAACAGGATAGACCTATTTACCCAACAGAGAGATAAATATCAATTAGCTTTAAACCTTTTCTAAGATCAAAGACCTTGTTGACAGTTAGCTAAGAGATAATGGAATGTCATTACTCCCTGCCAATGTCAAATATGAGTTTCTATCCATCCAACACATTGATCCTGGATATCAAATAGCAAGAAACTATCTGTACAGGTTAGAAATGAAATGTTCCCCCTTTGGCCTACTTCTCTCATGGATGTGAATAGCTTCCAATTAGAATTTCATCTTCTGGAGGGTTGGGACCTTGTCTCACATCTCTTAGTAATCCAAGTCCTGAGAGTACAAAGTCATGAACATAGTAGATGCCAAACAAATCATTTTAAAATGTGGTTTGATGTATTTCAAATTCTTCTCTTTTTATTACTGGTATTCTTCAAGCAAAGGGTCACTATTGCCACTGAGGAATCAAAGTTGAGGAGTGCCCCCCCAAAAAAAATGGAAAGATATTAGTAGATGGGAACAGGCTACAGCACATTACAAATAAGGAAATAGAGAGGGACATGGTAGTCTCTAAAATTTAACATTGCTGTAGTAAGGATCAGTCATGCTCAGCTAGCCTCATTGTTCAGGATAAATGGTGTACTTTCACTTCAATTAATTTTGCAATAAACAGGTATTTATTTTGTCCACTCATGTCAGGCACTTTTCTGGTGCTCAAAACAATTAAAAAAAAAAACAAAAAACAACATAATCAACCCCTAATATAAAGCAGCTTAAATTCTGAGAGGGAGGAGAAGGAACTCAACCTATACACAAATAAATCCATAGAAAGCATATATGGAGTAAACAAGAAATAGTATCAGAGTAGTAGAGAAAACATTTGGAATAGCTAGGAGGATACAATGCCAGCTTTAGACTCAGGAGGACCTGATTTAAAAATCTGACTTCAGGCAATAGCTGTGTGACCTTGGGCAAGTCATTTAACCCCATTTGCTTCAGTTTCCTCATCTGTAAAATAAGATGGAGAAGGAATTGGCAAATCCCTCCAGCAAGAAAAACCAAGAAAACCCCAAATGAGGTCACAAAGAATCAGACAGAACTAATCAAAGAGGGAGAGAGACAGAAAGAGAGATATAACAACTGAATCACAAATCAAAGAAGGCTTTGTTTAGGAAGGATCAGGGGAGCTGAGCCAAGAAGCTATCTAGAGATCCATGAGATAGGGGTGGGGAGGAAGTTCACTCCAGACATGTGGACCAGTCTATTCAAATGCACAGAGATAGGGGATGAAATGCCCGAGAAAAGTAAGTAAATCAGTAGGATTGGAATTTAGAATGAGTGAGGGGAAAACAATGGGAAATCATTCTAGAAATATAATGTCTTGGGATAACTGATGGATCAACATTCTCTATTGCCTTCTGAAATGCAAAGCAAAAGTAGTGAAGGTCTATCAGCTCTTGGGTAGATCTGAACCTGACTTACAGAAGGACTTGGACAAGAGTCATACAAGTGGACAAATTGTGATCCATATCACTGGAGGATGTAGCCATTTCAGTGAGCTCAATCCACTGGAGTATTGGCTCATTGGAACACTGCTGTGTTGAAGCAAACTTTTCCATTGATTTCTGGTGCAGGGCAAAAGTACATGGTTCCTCAGGGAGATTTTCAGAAGGAGAACTTTGATGAAAAAGAGTCCTCTCAGAAAACTCTTTCATGAATAATTGAATTCTATTACTTTTGCAGAAATGACAACGATGCTTTGTGAAACCACACACATATACCTACCTATTTACAACCACACCATGATATTACAAAGGACAAGGCCATCAGAGAAAATCCATCATAGGGAAATTCACCGTATCCCTCCCTTTGGCCCATCAGTGATATAGTCCAGATCAAGCTACCTACCGGTGGGACAGCTACCTATCATTTCAGAATGAGACTTCGAGTTGGCCAAAATCAAAATTCTGAGGGAAAATTCCAATGCCATTGGTGTCCACAGACCCCTTATTGTCATGAGGTTACAGAGTAGCTTAAAATACGTAGCCTAAAAATAGACACATCTTTATTCAATTAGCAGCAGATGTTAATGACATGTGGGTGATGTATAATTGAAACTTGAAGCACTGTTTTCTCCTCAGTGTCTAGCTGTTAACATATCAATAGAGTGTGGAATTTCACTTTGAGACAGATGTGCTAGAAAGATGTTTTGTTTTCTACAAGGCCATTTTAGGAGCAATGAAAGACTCTGCCCCTGATGCCGTGATGGCCCACAGAAGAGGAGCTCTTACGGGAGTACCTCAGGATCATCAAGTAGTAACTTTTTACCATCTTCTAATTCCTCAAACAATCCTCTACTTCTGGGTCTCTCTTTGACCCCTCATCGCTCCAACTTGTCTGTTACCCCAAGTGGAGCTCAGAGCTGGGAGGAACCACAGTTATCTATTGGTCTTCTGTCTCTGAACAATAATCCCCTCTGTAGGATAAATGACGAGCCATCATCTCATAGAACAAAACCTAGGATCCTTTCCTACACACTGCCAGAGAAGTTCCATAGAAGGGGCCTTTTAGATTCATTCTAAGCCTCTTGTCATTGGGATCACCTCTGACCTTCTAGGCTTGGGTTCTGTCCCTTTAGTTGAGGAACTTAATGATATATCTGGTTATATTATAGAACCAACATTTTAAGGTCTGCCAAAATATCCGTGTTCTTCCACTCATCTCCATTGGCATACTAGTTGGTACATGCAAGAATATAATAATTGGGGTGTCTACTTCTCTAGAACATTACACTAAAACTACTCTTGGCTAAGATACTAGAATTTTGAGTAGGCCACAAGGTAGGGAGATGATAGGAATTTGGCAGCTACTCTTCATGACTCTAGGTAAGCAGATTCACCCTGGGTCTGGGCTGAGGACTGTCAGGAGTTACAAAGTCTAATGCAAGAAAATGACCACTATTCCAGTTTACTCCATAACTCAGGAGATTCAGTCTCTAATCATTGCAGTTTTATTGTGTTTTTTTTTTAATGAGGATAAAAAATGGATACAAAACAAGTTATTTTATTTTCATAAAGTTCAGATGCCAAATCGATAAAGTTGTATTGAGCACCTATTATGTACAAGGCACTGTGCTAAGTGTTAACTGGGCTACAAAAATATATTAGACAGTTTCAAGTCTCCAGGAGCTTCATGTGTGAAAAATTAAATAACATTTAAGTATTTAAATAACAGTTCAAGTCAACAATAGACACCACAAGAAAGTACAGAATTAATTACCAAATGAATCACACCATTTCTTTAGGAGTTCTCAGGGGGTCCAGAAAGTCTTTTAGGAGGTAGAACCTGAGCTGGTTCCTGGAGGATGGGTAGAGAATGGATGGGGTGAGCATTCCACAACTCCAAATGCAGTTTAATTGTTAAATGCTTATGTATAATAGGTTTGGATCACCACAGAATAGGTATGTGAGTTTAAGTACTCTTTTGAATTTAACAAGTTAACCCACCCTATTTCAATCTTTCTCATGTCTCTCAGTACACCAATGGCAGATTCAGAAAAACTCAACATCTATCAGTTTCCTCATAATTCAGGGATGAAAAGTTCTTTTGTACCCTATCAAGGTAACTTTGCTTCAGAATGGAATTTTCAGTCTCAATCACCATGGCCAGTAGCACATTTCTGCCCAAATAAAAGTAAGAATTCTCATTTCTTTCAAAACTTCATATTGTGAGCATCATTTAAAATAAGAAAATGAAAAGATGAAGGGAAACAGATGGACCAACTCACGGGAGCCATATGTATGTCTCCTGTACTTGTCTCTGCTTCAAAAGTCAAAGAAAATAACAAATTTTGAGATCCCAGAGAATGGATCATTGGCTTTGTAGAAACACAGCCTGGTGGCTAAAGGGTTTTAGTGAAAAGCTTTTGTCTTTAACAAAAGGGATAGTACTGGGGTGGTAACAAACCACCAGAAGTAGATTAAATATAATTCAAGTGGGAAAGGAATTATGGCATTATTGACTTAAAATATGCCTCCTTTTCTCTCACGATATGGTAGAAAAAATGAATAGATTTAGAGTTATAGGAGGTAAGTTCAAATCCAAGGTCTGCTACTTTTTTTTTTTCAATGTGATCTTGCATTAGGCAAGCCTCTTGCCCTCTCTGGATCTGTTTTCTGCATCTGCAAAATGATGGTTTGGTCAGATAATTGCTCATGTCCATTTCATCCATGACCTATCAATTAACAAAGATTGACGGCTTTCTATGTTCCAGACACTATGCTAGGAATTTAGGACCCAAAACCAAAAGGGAAATGGTCCTTGCTTTAAAAGAGCTTTCATACTGTAGGGAGAAATACAATCCATACATTTTACAGATGATAGAAGAATTTTATACAATAACTCTTTTGGAGCCCTTCCATTGGGTTTCATCTTATAGGGAGATGCTGGATATCTCCTGTTAGATGCATCAATATACAAGAATTGGAGTCGGGACAGTGTCAAAGAGACCAAGGGAAAGAAGGAACCCAAGATGACACCAAGATTGAAGGGTATAGTGGTGATACTATTATATTAAAAGGAACAGAGTATTTGGGGAGGGGGGATAGAGATTGTTGACAAAGGTGACAGATCTGTTGACTTTGAGGGAGACACAGGATATAAAGGTGAAGATGTCCCATAGATGAATGGAAATGTAGATCTGGAGGTCTCCAAAAGGTTCAGCCCTGAGGCTTAGACCTTGATGAGCCTGATGAGTAAATTGAGAAGTATTCCTTTCTTCTTGGGGATCTTGTCCCTGGGTGTTTACCTTTTATTACAGATTCAATAAAGAGGAATATGGGGCAATGGATAGTCAGACTGAATATGGAGTTAGAAAAACCTTGTATAATTCTGTCTTAGATATTTATTGTCTGTGTGGCTCTGGGCAACCCATTTCATTGTGCCTCAGTTTCTTTATCTAGAAAATGAATGAGTTAAACTCACTGCCCCTTCCTTTATGTAAGTCCAGGGCCCAGGAAATGTCACTGATCGCTAACCTTTCACTACAGGCACTAAAGCTACTGGAGAGGCGAATGGAGGGTGAGGAGAGAGTGAGAGAGAGCAGGGAGAAGGGAAGGATGACAGCAGAGATGAGAGGTCCCATACAATATTCAATACAAGAGAGCTACTAGAGTTGAGTAACATAGTCGGGGAAACCCCCATACTTGGAATTCTGAATGACTAGAAATTATCCTGCTTCTGTAGGACTCCCAATTGTGAATCCTACAATTTCTATGTACTGCTCTCCTCTTTTTAATAACATTTTCTTCTGCAATATTTTAAATGGCATGCTGACAAGGGAAAGTCAATCTTAGTACACTGAAGTATACAGGAAAATGCCCCCCCCCAACACATGCCAGTTTGCTGAGGGAGGGGGTACAATGAGCCCAGAATCTGAAAAATCTCCCAAAGTAAACCTGGGCTTTTTGAGTCCTGAAAAAGTCTTCACCACAAAGGGTCACACACAGAGGGCTGCTACAGCAATTTATTGAGGAAGGAATCTTGCAGAGACATTGCTTGGAGACTCACAGCGATAAAACCTTCTGTTTCCCTTGGCTGTATTTCAAGAAATATGCTCTATATACATCATTGCCTGTTACAATTTGAAATACTGTCTTGCAGTGTATCGACATAGTTCATCCCTCCTTCAGCCCACATCAGCCTATTCATTTCTAAAAGCCAACAGACTTTACAAAGGATATGGATACAGGTTCTGAGCAAGCTGAAGGAGCTGCAGATCATCTCGTTCTATTATATTCAACCATTTTTACTATTCTTTTTGATTTTTTTAATCTTCTTATAGATTATGGGAGAAAAGCAATGAAAAACCTACAAGACTTTGACTTGGATGTTTGCAATCTATTAACTTCTTGCTTTCTCTTTCCAGCTTTTCTGGTACCTTTGAGATATGGTGTCAAATATTCAAAATAATTAATGAATATTTATATTTATATTTATATATTTTTAAAACCCTTACCTTCTGTCTTGGAGTCAATACTATGTATTGACTCCAAGGTAGAAGAGTGGTAAGGGCTAGGCAATAGGGGTTAAGTTACTGGCCCAGGGTCATACAACTAGGAAGTGTCTGAGGTTGGATTTGAACCCAGGACCTCCCATCTCTGGGTCTGGCTCTCAATCCACTGAGCCACCCAGCTGCCCCCCAATTAATGAATATTTAAATAAGCCAATCAATTTTTCATTAGTATTCCCCCCCTTGAGGATATACCAAGGAACACATTTTTACATGTTTTAAATGAGAGAAAATACTCTTACAGAACAGAGGCTGTTTGCTGGGGGGGTGGGGGGGGAGCAATGAGCCAATTAAAAATTAATAAATTAGCAGGGGGTGAAGGGGAAAGTAGGAGCATGAATCATGTAACCATGTTAAAAACGAATAGTAATAAATGTTTTAAAAAATTAATAAATTACAAATTTATTACACTTTTAAAATTACAAAAATTATTTTGTAATAGGTCATGCCAATCAGAAAAAAAGATGAGAAATAATAGGATGATATTAAATAAAATTCAATTATGTTTGACTCTTAAAAAAAAGTATTCCACCCCCCCCCTTGGAATCATTATTATATTATGATAGAATTTTTATCCAAATAGATTCTTTTCAAGTGTGTGCTGCCTTAAGTATAATTTCTCTTGCACTAGGGCCATAGGAATGCTAATGGATATCCAGGGGATGATCAAATTCACATGTTGAGGAATGTTCCTAAAACCCACCTGTCTGAGCAGGGAAGGATGCTCACACAGAATTCCTGGCTTAATATGCTAAATACAGAGAGTCAAGTGAATGCCTCTGGTTCTTCAGAAGTAGAAAAGCTGCCTAACTATGTGCTGGGAGACCCAGCCCAGCTCGGTCTGATGAATAATGCATCCCTTTTAGTATTAGCAGCTCTGCAGCTCCATGCACAGAGAGTCGATGGAACGGATGATTATCACATAGCTCATATAGTGCTTGTTACTGTGGCAACCTAATGAATGATAGTAATTACAGAGAAACACATGTTGTAGTTGTTTCAATATGTCCTAGCAAGCAGACAAATAGTTGGATCCCTAATATGAGAATATGAGGGGAAGCACTGGATTTAGAACACCCTCCCCATTTGTTTCTCTCTCTCTCTCTCTCTCTCTCTCTCTCTCTCTCTCTCTCTCTCTCTCTCTGTCTCTCTCTCTGTCTCTCTCTCTGTCTCTCTCTGTCTCTCTCTGTCTCTCTCTCTCTCTCTCTCTCTCTCTCTGTCTCTCTCTCTGTCTCTCTCTCTGTCTGTCTGTCTCTGTCTGTCTCTGTCTGTCTCTGTCTGTCTCTCTCTCTCTCTCTCTGCCTCTCTCTGGTCTCTCTGTCTCTCTCAACATAATTGTGGTTATCGAATATTTTCATTCCACAGTCTTCTTTGCTTGTGGCAGAAATGGAATCTGGGAGTTGGAGGGAGAAAAGGCCATCTTTCCAGTTTTCTTATACGTTACTGTCCTACGTGCACTCCTCAGTCCAGTGAACACTGGCCTCCTGGCTGTTCCATGAATAAGATACTATGTCTCTTGACTTGGTTTTCTTTGTCTTTACTCCATGTTCTCTGTCTATGGGCTTCCCCTAAGTCCCAATTAAAATCCCATCTTTTACTAGAAGCCTTCTCAGACATTTATTTCTAAAACTCTCCCTCTTTTAACTATTTCCTTATTATCCTGTAGATAGCTGGCGTTGTATCTATTCCCTCTTTCTCTCCTTATACTTCTTTGATATTTTCTCTAAACCTAGAAAGTGGACTTGGAAGGCAGTGTAACCTTCTGAATAATAATCATTAGTAATAATAATAATAGCTAGTATTTACATGACGCTTTGAAGTTAGCAAAGAGCATTACAAATGCTATTTCATCTTAGCCTTCCAATTATGGAAGGTAGGTTCTATTATTATGCCCATTTTATAGATGAAGAAACTGAGGGTGAGCTAGGTAATATATCCTGTCCAGGGTTGCTAGGCTAATAAGTGTCTGAAGCCAGATTTGAACTGAGGTCTTTCTGACTCTTAAGTATGGTGCTCTCACCAGAGACACATGCCTGTATGACCTTTTGCAAAGTCATCCTCAGGGAGATTGCTTCTTCATCTACGAAATGGGGATAATTGTATCTTTCTACAGTGTTTTTGTGACATTCCCATGGGATAATGAAAGGAAAGTGCTTTGTAAATTTTAGAGCCTTACATAAATGTAAATATTGTTCTAATTGGGTTCATCCACAAGATAAACGAGAAGACATAAATTTGGAAATAATATATGAGGGTTGGATAATTACATTTGGATTAAAAAAAAACAACACCCAACTCCTAATGTGAATTTTCAGTTTTTGCAAGTTAGGAAACTCCCATTCATTGAGACTTAGTTCAATTTGAGAGAATTTGAATCATCAGATCCATCAAACAACAAGCATTTATTAAGCACCCACTATGTGCCGGCTGTTTTGCTTGGCTCTGTGGATACAGAGACAAAAGTGAAATCATCCCTGGTCCAAAGAAGGAGATAAGTGGGGCAGGGTGGGGTGGGGTACATTTAGAAAGAAATATCACATGTATAGTCAAAATGCAAGATAATTGGGGGAAAAGGGGCCAAGTAACTGAGGGAAATGAGAGGTGTTAAGGAAGGGTCACTGGAGCTAAAATTGTTAATAACCCAGGATCCTAAGAGGCAGAGGTGAGAAGAACATGTATTGCAGCCATCGC
Organism: Gracilinanus agilis; assembly: GCF_016433145.1. Taxonomy (NCBI): domain Eukaryota; kingdom Metazoa; phylum Chordata; class Mammalia; order Didelphimorphia; family Didelphidae; genus Gracilinanus; species Gracilinanus agilis. The sequence goes on from NC_058131.1 coordinate 716,744,807, forward strand.
CATCCTGGGCAGGCCATCCTCTGGCCATCTTCCTTATGCCTCCACCATCAGAAACCTGGCCGGGCCCCTGGGAGAGCTGAGCTCTGATGGGGGCTTTTATTTTGTCTGTCCCCAAACTCAGCCGCCATGTTGCTGGCCAGCCATTCCCAAATCAAGCAGCAGCATTCCCTGATCTCCCAGCACCTTTTCAGTGCTTTCTTCGAGGACAGGGGCCACCTCACTTGTGCGTCCTTTTAGCATCAGTACTAAGTACTGTGCTTGGCATATAGTGTGCCAGTAATAAATGCTTAATCATCATCGTCATGTATGCAAAGCAAGAGTGCCAAGAGATGGAACATGCTGTGTGAGACACAGAAGAAAACTGGACCAAAGAGTGCTGCAGAAGGGACCACAAAGTAAAATTAGCTTGGAAAGGGAGGCTGGATCTCAGTTGTAAAGGACTTTAAGTGCCCAGCAGAGAATCCTAGCTGAGTCTCCCCCAAACCTCCCCCCCCCCCCGGGCTCAGAATCCACTCTACAACCTTCTGTCTCTGGCTGTGATTATTCTGAGAAAGGCATCTTTCCACTTGGCCTTCATTCCTTTGGATACTCCAGAATTTTCTCATCCTTCCATTTGAGAAATTCCGGGTCCCTGGCATTTAGCCAGCTGGGAAGCCTGTTGGGCTCCTGGCAGCCTCTCTTAGGGGGTTCTGGGCCCCATTCCCATGTAATCACTTAGCTAACAGGAAATCTGCCTGTTCCTCTTCCCTAAGCAAGGAGGGAATAAAAAGATCTGTCGGGTACCATTAAAGATTTCTCCCCATCAGCCAGAAAACAGAATAATTCGGTCTGACACACCGGTCACCCTTAAAGTTCAGAGTAGACAGTCCCTTTCTTCCAATTATCTATTAGCTTCTTCCAATCGACATTTTTAAAGCAGGAAAGTCCTTAAAACAAGAACAACATTTGCTCCTACGTCCCCACCTTTGCCTCTGTAAAACATTTTCCCAAGAGAGCCATTACCTTCTCCTCAGTTTTCATAAGGATCTGCCTGAAAGGATTAGAAAAGGATGGAACACAGTGGATTTTCTAGGTAAAAAAAAAAATAATGTATTAGCTAAATGCCTTCTATTAAGTCACTTGTGTTCCTGGTAGCTTACTAACCAATTATCAGAGGTCTCTTGCTCTCTCCTCATGACTTGTCCACTTCCTTTCCAGTCCTAAATATTTCTGATGACATGTTCTCTTCTGCTTTTCCACCTATTCCTCTTGGCAATATTGTGGAAAGGAAAATGCTTATGCATTTCAGCACACTGACATGGAGCAGATGGCAGTTGAAATGTGATGGGAGGAGGAGGGACAGTTGGAGTGAGAGGAGAGGATTGTGGGAGAAACGGTGAAGTGAAGGTCTTTGCCCTATGAACTCTGTTGAGTGTGGAGCAGAGACCAGGAGCTCCAGATCCCAACCAGTGGAAAAGCCTAGTGAGCAGTTCTTCCTTACTCAGAGGAGAAAGACAGTTCCTGTTGTGGAGAGCCTCCATTGAAGGAAGAACAAACAACAACAACGGCTGAGAAGAGGCTGATCCCTTCACTTTAGGGGGTCACCCTGAAGATCCNTGTGTATAAGAGACAGCTCTCTCTCTCTCTCTCTCTCTCTCTCTCTCTCTCTCTCTCTCTCCTGGCTTGGCACATAGTAGGAACTTTATAATTTCTTGCTGCTTGATTGATTGGGAAGACAAGACACTTAAAGATTTCTAAATCAACTAAAAATCCTTTCTCTTCAGTCTGGCATCTGCTAAATTTAAGTCTAAGCAAAGGGGAACATGAGTAAGCAGCAGAGAGACCCTGTGACTTTCTATGTGTCTGTCAGCCCCTTCAAGTAACACCTTCTACAGGAGGACTTCCCTGATTTGCATCTCCTTTCAACTTCTAGCTGGTCATGATCTTCCTTGTTTTGAACCGAAGACACTAGAAATGTCCAGGAGACACAGTCTCTCCCGTGTGACTAATGGACTTTGTCTATATATCAAGCACCCATGATTTCTTCAGTATGGGAACTCCTGTGAGCACAGAGTGTAACCTATTTATGGCATTTATTACACAGGATTAAGTATTCTCACTATTTAAGGAAAGTCTTATCCTGCTGTAAGACTGGATGTTCTTGGAGGGCCAGGCCTTGCTTTATCAAAGCTCCTTGTCTGTCTACTTATACCTGTGATCTGGACCCAGTACACAAGGGCTAAATATGTATAGGATCATAGAGTCAGAAAGAGAGGGAGTGATGGGTCTCAAAGTCTGTCTAGTCCAATCCCATCATTTTATACCTGAGGCTAATGAGGCTCAGGGTTGCCCAAGGTCACACGGCTATAATATGGATTTAAGCCCAGGTTCTGTGACATCAGAACCAATGTTTTCTCCTCCACATCACATACTGCTTCCCACTGGGGACTCCCCTTTGTTGCTGTTGTTAAGTGATCCTGTCTGACTTTTCTTGGGGTTTTCCTCATAAAGATACTGGAGTGGTTTGCCATTTCTTTCTCCAGGCCATTTTACAGTCGAGGAAACTGAGGCTAACAGGGTTAAGTGACTTGTCTAGGATCACACAGCTAATAAGAGTCTGATGTCAGATTTAAACTCAGGAATGTGAGTTTTCTTGACTCTATTCATTGTACCACCAAGCTGCCTCTATCCTCCAGGTAGGCCTCCAAAGAAACCAGAGAAACAACAGATCTCTCCACAGTGAAATTTCTCTCCTTTCTCTATTCCTAAATTGCTTTTATTTAAAGCAAAAGTTTTTGTTCTGCTCATCTGCCTTTAGTTAATAGCAGCTTCCCAAAGCACAGCTTTCCAAGAGGACTCTGGGCTTGGAGATTAGAAAGATTTCTTTCCCAAAGTCAAAGCTCTCAGAATCCACACCATCCTCTCCCTAAGCCTGATTGAAAATCCCCAGCAGCAATATCAGCAGCAGCAGCCACTCCCAAGCCCCTGGACCTTGGCAGACTAACTCCAGAGCACTGACTTGGCAGCTCAACTCTGGCACTTGGTCTCTCTCCCTGCAGGCTCCCTTCCCTGCCCCTTGAAAGAGAGATCTTGCAAATCCGAAGGTGTTCAATTCACAGGGTAAACAATGCCCAGGGCTCCCAGCTAACAGGTCATTTGCACTTTCTGGTTTCCCTGTAGGTCCTTGTTAAGCCTTTCTGAGTCAGGGAAGGCTAGAAGATTCTGCTGACCCCTTCTGCTACTCAGAAGAATCCAGTGCCAAGCAGGGCATGGAGCTGCCGCTGAATCTGAGGATGTTGGGGCTCTTAGTAAGCCTACGTTGTCAGCCTGGAAGAGACCTCAAGAAAGAACCAAGTGTGTGCTGGCCGGGGGGCTCCAAAGATGAAAACACAGCCCAGTTCCTGCCAGCCAGGGTATTTCTGTCTGTATCACTTATAAATCTGTTTTCCCCCAGCCTGGGACACAGTAGGTATTCAATAACATAATGCCCCGCACACAGTAGGTATTCAATAAATCCTTGGTCAATGAATGAATAAGTGTTTATTCACTTATTTTATGGTAGGTGCTGGAGATGAACAGACAAAAGAAACTAGTCCTGGCTTGATCTCAAGAGTTTGTTTACTACCTGGAATCAAAACACAATCACAGGGGCAGCTGGATAGCTCAGTGGATTGAGAGTCAGGCCTAGAGACGGAAGGTCCTGGGTTCAAACCTGGCCTCAGACACTTCCCAGCTGTGTGACCCTGGCCAAGTCACTTGACCCCCATTGCCCATCCTTACCACTCTTCTACCTAGGAGCCAATACACAGAAGTTAAGGGTTTAAAAATTAAAAAAAAAGAAAGAAAGAAAGAAAAGAAAAGAAAACACAATCACAGAGAACTGTGTGAATTCTCTCACAGAGAATTCAAGACACAGACCAAGTCAACACCCAGTCACAGGAGGCTGAAGAGAACCCTACCTGAGAGGATTTGGAAGGACTTCATGGAGTAGGGAGAGGCACTTGAGCTGAATTTCGAAGGAAGTCAGGGATCATGAGTGTCAGAGGTAAGGAGAGAGACTATTTAGTACATGAGGGATGAGAAGAAGACCAGGGATGTTGGGGAAAGGACCAATGAACAGACCAAAATGGTGGGAACATAAAGTATTTGAAGGGAGTAATGAGTGCTCAATTAGAAAGCTGGGAAGGAGATAAAGCATAAAGGGCCTTTAAATGCTAAATTCTCTGTATTCTATATAGAAGCAATGGGGAGCCACCAGTGCTTCATGAGCAAGGGAGTGATCTGTGCTTCAAGAATCTCAATTTGGTAATATGGGGAGCAAGAATTTGAGAAGGCAAAGTCTATAGAGAGACCAATGAAGAATGGGAGCTGCCTGAAGTATCATGGCTGTGTGAATGGGGAGAAGAGGGTTTTGCATTTAGCTGTATCTGTATTAACCTCTAGGTGTACATGGCAATTCCTCTCAGAAGGATCAGCTAGGTGATGCAGTGGATAGAACAGCCTGACCTAGAGTCAGAATTCCGTTCCAATATGGCTTCATATACTTACTAGTTGTGTGACCCTGGACAAGTCACTTAACCCTTATTTGCTTCATTTCCTCATCTGTAAAACGGGGACATACTGGAAAAGAGAATGGCAAGTCACCCCAGGATCTTTGCCAAGTCCAAGGCATCAGACAGAGTAGGGCACAACTGAACAACAATAAACTCATTGCAAGTAGGGAGGGACAATTTCTTTTTGGCTTTGTAGTCCCAGTACTGAACACAATGTCTGATACACCAAAAGTGTCCCAAAGGTATATTTTAAATGTATGTTTAGAAGAGGATAAGGTTAAGAGAGTAATGTTAGGTGTGAGAAGCTAATGGGAAGTCCAGGAGGAGAAGGTGATCAAGAAGAAAGGAAACAAGGAAACAAACATTTATTGAATGCCAACAGAAGCCTGGGACTGAATGCTTTGTACATATAATCTCATCTGATCCTCCCAAAAACTTTGGGTAGGGGGTGATGTTATTATCCTCATTTTACACTTGAAGAAACTAAGGCAATCAGAGGCTGACTTGCTCAGGGTCATATGACTAGCTAAGCATCTGAGTCAGGTCTTCCTGACTCCAGGCACATCTTCTCTATTCCTTGTACCACTTAGGAGATCCTAATATCTTTTAGCCTCAACTCCTCATCTGGAAAATGGGGAAAACATCAGGTTGTTAGGAGGATTAAATGAAACAATCTTTGTATTTGGTAAACTTTAAAGCATCAGTTAAAGGATAATTTATTATTACTGATAATTATCAGTAGTAGTGACATCGGTTATGACATAACTCTAAGTAGTCACATCTTTTTTGAGTCTTGGTTTTGTTATTTAGTAACTCTGGAGCTTCAGAAGGCTGTACCACCCTTGTTCTCCTTTTCTCCACTTGCACTATGAGAACATGTGATTCCCCAGTCTCTAGAGACCCTTCCAGTGCTAACAACTTGGGATTCTCCCATAAATGGGAAAACCCATCTATCTCCATTCTGACTCTCACCAAGATAACTGACTTCCATGTGGTGTTTGAGATTTGTAACATAGTCTACATTGTATGTTTTCCTCCCAACAGCCATGGAAGGGATACACTACAGGTATAAATGGCCCCATTTCACAGATAAACAATAGGGAGACCAACAAAGGGCAAGCTTTTGCCCATTAAACAAGTTCTGGAGGCAGGCTCTGAAATGAGGTCTTAACCCATTTTTCTGATTCTTATGTCACACTATATAGTATGGTGTCATTCACATCCCCTGACTCTCTGTTAGAGATGACAGTTGAACTTGGGTTTTGATGTAACCTACTTTTAAGATCTAGCCATGATGAGTTTGAATTATATTCTGAGGTAAATCTGCCAGATAAAATCTACTAGCCTAAAACAAACAAACAAACAAAAATAAGGCCAAGGTGCTTATCTATGAGTTCTTTGGTACCGAGAAATCAGGTTCTGTTCAGAGTCAACCAGGCCCCCAGTGATTAATCTAACTGCCTTGTGAAATGTCATCAGTCCCAGGAACCCTGTTAATCACTGAGTCCTGGATGACACTGGTCACTGATAAGCTTCATGCATTTTTCATTCTTAACAGGTTGTCTTTATTTAGTATTCTAGTTTCTGTACTTGTATTTTCAAGAATTTTTTGGAATGATTTCTTTCTATAAACCCCATCTTGCCTTTTTTTAATTTTTTCTGTCTTATGTAATTCCTATAAATCCACCCAATTCCAGTCCTTGATAATCTAAGGAACTACTAATGGATGAATTTCTGCCTTTGGAAGTAAGACTAACTGATGAGATAAACCCCTGCATGGGATTAAAACCATTAATGATTGTTCACACTGATTGATAGTCAAACCTAATTGGGGGAGATCCCTTTCCAAAGGAGAAGAAACACTTATATTGAGGAGTTTATGATAGTCCTCTTTTCTTGCATGTTCAGAATTACTCATTTTCTTTGATGTCTAAGCACTAGCAAGTTCATACTTTTCATGCTCAAAATCCCCTTCACTCCTCTTTTTATCATCATCATCAAGTCATCAGTGCAAGAAGCTTTCCAATATTTGCTTCCTGCCAAGATGATCATCTCAGAATTATCAATAGCACCTGCACTGGGCAGGTTGCCCATCTTGAGATATGAACCACTTTCCAAGGTTACTGACTTGCATCTTCCTTAGAATAATTATGAGAAACTTCTCATTTCAGACCTCTCTTCCAGATAACATCCAACTATGCCTGAGGCTCCTGAGGATGCCACACGTGTAAGAGTGAGTAGAAGCTCACCTTCCAAAGCAGTATTTTAAAACTTTGTAATAGGAGACAAGGAAGTGGGTCTCTCCTGATAAGCAACATAAGAAGCATGTTTTTCTTCTTCGTATGTGTAAGAATAATCCAGATTCTCCTTGTACACATTCATCCTACAGTTCCTTCTTTGATGCTGGTGCTTTTAGCCAATGTTTTATCAAAGGTTACATCATATGTAAAACATTTTACCAACTTTGAAGTGCTATGTAAGTACTCTGTTGTTGTTGTTTGTTGTTTGTTGTTGATGATGATAATCAGCATTTCAATGACTAGAGAAAGAAGAAGTACTTTAGAGGTCTAAGGTGGTATGATGCTTACTAGGAAGCATTCAAGAGACATCATTTGCATTCTCTATCTAAGATGAGGCTAACCAAACCCTTGAACCCTACTGCAATATATTGGAGTCTTACATGGTTTTTATTGTTACCTCTTCATCATAGCTCATCATCTAGAAGGTATTTACTGCTCTATTTGGGGGATGAGCAATACACTGACTACCTCTTTTACCCTTGGAATTTATTAATGTTGATCAGAGACTTTCTGTCATATCCATCTCTGTGACCTCGTTTGAGGTTTTCTCAGCAAAGACATAGGAGTAGTTTAATATTTCATTCTTCATTTTTTTTTACAGGTAAGAAAACTGAGGCAAAAAGGATTAAGTGAGTGACTCACCCAAGGTCACACAGCTAGTAAATATCTGAAGCAAAAGGAGTCTCCCTAACTTTATGACAGGCACTCTATCCCCCCTCCCCCATCTTGCTGCCAATCTCTTGGAGTTACCCCCCCAAAAAAAACTGGAACTTCACATGATGTTTCAGGTGCTAACTATGAGGGAGAATGAGGATGCCTTGTTCCTTTTCCAAATAGTCATTCCACTAATTTACTACTATCTGTCAATATGAGAGAAAATAAACATTCGTGATGCTCCTGATATGATTATCAATATTTGATATTCTTTGTACCTGAAGTGGGGAAATATACATCCTCAAACAGAACTGTAGGGTAATTAGGGAAAAGGCTAAGGGAAATGTCTATCACTTTGATTTTGGAGACATTTCCATTGGCATGGATGGTGGGCATATTATTTCTTGTTAATCTTCAAGCAAAGCTCTGGGCACATAGTAGAAATATTTTTTTAAAGCTGAAATTGAATTGAATCTAACTATCATGAAGATTTTTTTCCCAGTAGTTCATACTACATGATCTTACTAGATTAATCTTAAACCATTATCTCCTTCATCTTACATTTGTTTTTGAGAACATGTGATGACTCTTTGCCATCCCTCAGATTAAGTCCAAATTCCATTACTTGGCATTCAAGGCCTGAAACAGTCTGTCTCCCACATTACTTACCCAGGATCATCTCATCCTTCTTACAGTCACAAATTCATGACTCACCACACCAAGAGTCATGCTTCAATCAGACCAAATGTTCTATGGCTTTTTGGATTTTACTCCTCTGGTGTTGATTATACTCTTTCCTTATCCTGAAATTCCCAATTCTTTCCTACTCAATTTCTATTACTCTTTACTGGAAAACCTATATGAAATGGCTCCTCTTGGCTACATTTATCCTTTCATAGCTAACACCTTCATCATTTCATATTCTGAAAGAAGGAATTTTCTCTTACTGGGAGAAGATGAGTTATTGTTTGTCTGTCCTTGAACTTCACAAAGTACCTCTACAAAGTATTTATTGCATAATAACATTATTACAGTTAGATATGTCTTTGATTCTGCTCTGATTAAATGGAAGCCCCTTGATGACAAGAAGTATTTTATTTTTGTCTTTGTATCCATAGTTGGCAATTAATTAATGCCAGATGAATTAAAACAGATTGAGTCCTGTATCTGATATTTACCATCTGTGTGACCTTGGATAACTCACATAGTTTCTCTGGACTTCAATTTCCTTTGCTGTAAAATGAGGTGATTGACTTAGATGATTGTTACAATCCCTTTCAGCTTTATTACTTAGTGATCCTCAGAAATGAGGCCGTATGAGAATATTATACAGGATTATAAAACAGGAACTTATCCCTGTACCACCCTACTCTCTCCCTGATCTCCTGTTATCCCCCTCTTTACTCACTCCCGGAATTATTTCTTTGCCATGTGGGCACCAGTCTTTCCATAGAAAACATAGGATTCTTTACAAAGAACTGAAGCATCACTTTTTATTATACCGAGAGGAACAAAGTCCACCCACTTGTTCACAGAATGGATCAAATCAGCAACCACTGCTATAGGAAGTTCTGGCTATTTAGCCACCCCTTGGCTTCTGAATTTCTGCATCTAATGGCTGTCTCTTTCCTTTGTCTTCCAGGGAATAGTAAACCCAAGACCAAGACACCACCATGCCTAGAACATGCCAAAGACTCAGTTCTTAAATGGAAAAAACTGGTGGAGAGAGGAGGTAAAATACTCAGGCTTTAGAAACAGCCTTTGAAGTATTTATAATCATCACTGATCATGAGGAATTCAAAAGGAGATAAAATAAATAAAATCAGCCAACTTTGCCACCTGCAGAGAGAAATGTTCACTTTCCCTGTATAGATAATTATTTCTGAGAAATTTTAAAGTGTTTTTTGCTTCATAATGTTTGGGTAAATATCACTACCCAACTCGTACTTCCAGATTCAACACAGATTTCCTTGGGCTTTATAAGTATTAATAAACCAAGTTAAGAGATGGGGGAAATGCAGAACCAAGAATCTCACATCAAAAAGATGTAGACCTATGCCCCTTAGTTGAGGAGTTTCACTCAAGGATGGAGATAGGGCTGATGGATCCTTAGCCAATAACTCCCAAGTCTACATATCCAATCTTAGTATCTATTCTGAGATCTGATCTCATATTATCCATTAACTATTAGATATTAAAATTGGCTGAGCTTTGTTCAGCTCAAACTCAACATGACCCAAAATGAAATTCTATCTGTCATTCCCAAAACTTCCCTTCTTCCCCATTTCACTATTAGCATTAAATGTACTACCATCCCACCTGCTTCCCAGAAAATCTAGGTATCATCTTCAACTTGGCCATCACCCACACTCCACATACACAACTGATTGTGAGATTTTGTCATTTCTATCTTTACAATATCTCTCACTTATCTCTATTCTTCTCCACTCACATAGCCATCCTAGATCAAGCTCTCATCACCCCTCTTCTTGACTATTGTGATACCTTTCTAATTGTCCTCCTTGCTCCAAGACTCTCTCCTACTCAATACATTCTTCTACTTGACTACTAAAGGGATTTTTCCCTTGAAGTGCAGATCAGACCATATCACTCACTTACTTAATAAACCCCAGTGGCTCTCTATTACTTCCAGGACCAAGTAGAAACTCCTTTATTTAGTACTTGAAATTCTTCACAGCCTGGCCCCTCTTACATTATTCCCCTCCATGTGTTCTTTGATCTAGTCATATTGGCTTTCTTTCTATTCTTCACACTTGATGTTCCATTTTCCATCTTCAGGCCTTTGTACTCACTGGCTGTCTCACATAATTAGAATTCATTCCCTCACGTTTACCTGACGGCATCCCTAGTTTCTTTGAAACCCAACACAACTCTCATCAAGAGACCTTTCCTGGTCTTCTCAACTGCTACTACCTTCCCCTCTAAAACTATCCTGTATTTTATTTCTTTATGGCTTGTATCTATATAGCTTAAATAATCATGTGATCTCCACCAAAGGAATATAAGCTTCCTGAGGTCAGTAGCTGTTTAGCTTTGGTCTCTGCAGCTCCAACAGTCATCACAGTGTCTGGTATAGAGTAAATATTTAGAAAAATCTAGTTAACTGATATTAAGTTCAGCCAGTCCCTAGAAAATGAGTACTCCAAAGACTAGGGTTAGGAGTCTTGGTATGAAAGTTTGGCTGCCCAAATTCCTAATTCACTTCCAGCCCATTTCTAAAATGATTCTCTTATCCTGCCACTTTTAGATCATTTTAGCAGTCTCAGGGTCAAGAGATAAGACATGGAAAATTGGAAAACTACTTTTCAAAGAAACTCAGATCTTCTATAATCACTAAGACTGTCCATTGGGAGGAAGTCTCCACATCCAAGACTACACAAACTCCAAGGGGATGAGATGGATCCATGACTGCTCCCATGTCTGAGCCAGTCTTATGCTCATCATAAGAGCAATGGACAAAGATCGAACACTTGGATGCTTTCAGAACTGTTTAGCCCATGCTTTAGCTCAGTTATCAAATATTTTGGGCTGCGTACCAGACAATTGGAGGTTCCAGGTCCAGAATAGTATTAGGTTTTGTTTGAATGTGGCAATGGGGCCCACTTCTTACTAACAATCTTTGGCTTGCTAATCCCTGAAGCATACCAACAACTAAGGAGAAGTGAATGAAAAATACCCTGTGATAAAGTCAACCTTTCAACTGAGCCTTAAGAGGAGCAAGGGATGCTGGGAGGTTGTGGCTGAGACTAGAGAGCAGATAGGTGGGACAGTCTGTGCCAATGCATCAAGGTGGCTCATGTAAAGTCCTTCTTGGGGAATAGCAATTTAGTTGGTTTGGTTAGAACATAGAGAATGTGAGGGGAAGAAATGTGAAAGATGTGATGGCACTAGATCATTCGGAATGTCCAATAGACAAGTTTGTATTTTATTCAAGAAGCAATGGGGGGAGTCATTAATGTTCAGGAGAATAGCATATGTAGCTCTCTTATCAGCAGTATTAATAATCTTATTCCCTTTGCTGGAGGGATCTCGATGGTTTTCATTGGAATTATTGGAAATTAGAAGTTGATTCAAATTTCTGAAAACAAAATTTAAAATATCACCTCATTTTTAAAACCACCAGCCTTTAAAATTTTAATGAGTTAAGTATAAGAATCATATGGTAGAATAGTGCATACATTATCTGGCATAGTCACTGGCAAGGGTCTTTCTACTGGATTAATTTTCTTTATTCCAAAAGAGCAAATGAGGGTGGGATGACATTTCCAGAAATAATTGTGATTTAAATTAAGAAGAAACCAATTACATTTTTTAAGAATAAGAAAATAAATTTGTATATAACTATCAATATTTCTCACACTCATGCTTCTTCTTTCCTAGCTAATTCCTCTGTTTCTGTCCTATGACCAAAACAAGCCTCTCAAAATGGGTCTGGCCTTAGATAAACAAAGTAATAGAAAATATGAACTAATTTGTATATTATTCTAGTCAAATTGTTATAGAATCAAGGTAACCACATTTCATTGCCTGGATTTCCTGGATAATTGGTTAAGTTTTTTCATTTAGTTTTGAACATATAGAAACAGCTATAAATACTCATCTTTAAAAAATGAACAGAAAGGCAACATTTATTCAATTCATTTTAGGGCTATTTCTTGATTCTCTCTAGGCCCTCGGGATGTGGACCTGTGAAAATTGGCATAGCTAAATCTGTATTAATTAACATAAACAGAAACTAATAAGCAACTGTGTGATCTGGTCTCTGGAGAAGAAAAACCAATATCTGGTTATTAACAGAGGAGAAATATATGTATATATCAACTAGAATGGGGGAGCTGAGAACAGCAACTGTTGGAAATAGAGCTTGCTCTCCCCAGCCAGGATTTAAGGAATTTCTAGGGTCCTTCCCTCCCTTTGCCAAAAGGCCTTTGATCTTCTCTTGCTGACTCCTACCACTATTTTTCTTGTTGATGGAGCATATAGCCGCTCATCTCTCCTTTTATTCAGAAGACAGTTCTAATTCATATTCATCTCCAAACCTGCTATGAAGCTTTAGAGTAAAAATGGCTCCCTCATTGGTCTCCCACCAAACAGCAATGAATGTTAAAACTAATTAACCTCTATGAAATATGGCCATAGCTACTTATCTAAAAGGACAAAAATGCCATGACTTGTCCATTTCTCAAAAGTCCCTTTCAGTTCTTCCTGTGCTGTTATAAAGAAAATGTATAATTAAGCTTTTACTCCAGCTCTCTTTCCTAATCCTTTTGTACCCACCACGTGTCTCTCCATTGACCTGTGGGTGATACATGCTTTCAATTCTTCAAAGAGTTTAGCACACTATAACTCACAGGACTGTACCATTGCTTCTTTGACCCATCCATTTTATTCTCATTTGCTGGCTCATCATCAGGTCATTTCCCTTGTCTGTGGCAATACCTCAAGGCTGTACCCTGGGCCCCCATCTCTTCTCTCTCTGTACACTCTCACTTGGTGATCTCAACGGCTCTCATAGATTTAATTTTCTTCTCTGGGCAGGTGCCTACCAGATCCATTTATCCAGCTTTAGTCTCTCTTCTGAGCTCCAATGCTCTACCATTTCCTTCTTTCCCTGGGTATCCTCACCAGCCAGCACATAGCTTTCTACCTGAGATAAGTTTACTTTATCAATCAGATGAATGAATTAAATTGTCCAGAACAGAAATTCCCCAGGATTCTCTACTTCTTTAAAATAATGAAAAGTATCCTCTCTTCTCCCATAGCAGCTATGTTTGTGTATCCTAGTGCTGATGGAAAGAGGAGAGAATCCAATTCCCCTTGAGAATTAAAAACTATGTGTGTGTCTGGAGAAGACAGGCTCTTGAAGTCTTTTATCTCCAGCATCATTAGTCCCAGATAATCAATTAGTCCCAGTGTCAGCTCCCATTTTCCTGTCCATGAGTAACTTACATACCAATGAAGTCACAAACTCTCTAACGACTGGAAAAAAACATGGTGCCATTAACATAAGAGAGTAGGGGGAAACAATCATTACAGATGACCCTTTGGGGCTCAGTGCTCTTTGGTACCATATTGTCTTCTAAATTTGATGTGTCAAATAATTGTAACTAACATGATTTGGTTAGACATTTGCTTTTATGTTCTACTTTGCTTACAAATGGCACCAAAAGGCTCCCTTTCCTAAGCCAGCTGATATCTGATAGCTCAGACCCTCTTATTAACATCTGTGTGACCCCTGATCGGCTGACACCGAGCTCAAGTGGAAGCAGGCCCACCACAGAGAGAACTTCCTTGGATAGTGCGACCACAGATATCTTTTTCCATCTTTATTTGTATGAAACAAGTATGCTGGTGATGGGCCAGCTTCACTGAGCTCCTTGGCTCTCCAGACTGTGATAGGACATTAACTGGGCACAAAGAACACAATTTCCCATGGAGTGTCAGGCCTTTTTTAAAAGTCTGATGTGCTTCAGATAATTATGTGCAAAAACCTACTGTGTCGAGAGAAACTGAATTAACAGTCTCATCTCAGTCTTCTGGAAAAAAAAAAAAGGCAGCCTCTCACTGATTCAGGCTCTTAGTGATTCTTCTCCATTAAAGCTTGTTTACCTGAGTATCAGGATTATGATAAACTGCTTCTGGGAGTGGACAATGTTAGTGGGAGTTTCTATTTCAAATAGTGCTATCCTTATTGAAAAAAAATGTCCAGTTTCTTTCCTCTTTTGACAACTTTGCCCTTGCTCCTCATTTTGGAAAGGATTATTTTGCCGATCATAACAAGGATTTAATTACCTGGGATAGAATTGGGCTTCATGAATGAACACAGGCCAAAGAATCAGAGAGCCATAGACTTGGAAAAAATCATTATAAGGCCAAAGGGTGTGGTCCACACCTGCTTGAAAATCCCTTCCACAAAATACCCATCAAGTGGTCATCCAGATTTTGCCTGAAGATTGCTTGTAAGAGAAGAAACCATTGCCTTCCTCTACAATAGGAGGGTTCTGACTGGCTTGCCTTACATCAAGTAATAATAATAATAATAATAATAATAATAATAATAATAATAATAAATATAACATTTATATAGAACTTGCTATGTGCCTGATACTGAACTAAGCACTTTGAAATTATTTACTCCTTTGATCCTAGGGGAGGTAGATGCTATTTTTATCTTCATTATACAGATGAAAAAACTCAGGAAAACAGAAGTTAAGTGATTTACCCAGGCTCACATAGCTAGTAATTATCTAAGGTTGGATTTGACTCCAAGTCCAGAGCTCTATCTACTGTACCACCTACCTGAGCATTCTTGCTCATTCCTTCCAAAACTTTCCGTTGTTACCCCTAGAGCCATGCAATACAAATTTAACCCTTCCTCCCTGAAAGAATCATTTAAATACTTGATCTTTATTCCACATGACCGCCCTCAAAATGTTTAAGGAAAATTCCTCCATCCTTCAAATAACGATCCTATGGCATGATCTTGAAGCCCTTGATCATCCTGGTAAGTCTCCTCTGGACACTCTCCAGATTCCAATGTCTTTCAAAAACTGGGGCAGTGAGAAGAGAATTCAGTGCCCCAAATTAGGGCTCATAGAGATAGAGCACAGCAGGATGACATTATATCATTTTGGATATATCCCATTCTGGACATTATGACTTTGGAAAGGCTGTCTCGGGTTGTATTGATTTGGGAGCTGTCATGTTCCATTGTCTTGCTGCCATCTAGGATTACCTCTTACTTAGGAAATTGCTTTGTTCAACCCATTGGAAGACATCACATTTATCCCTATGAAATTTTATCTTCTTAAAAATGATAGCATCACAGCCTGATAATAGAAGAGAAATAAGATAACCTCATTAATGAAGATTAAAAATGCCTTTTCAAAAGCAAGAATAAGACACAATTTCCAACAGATATAATCTAGGTTTTTGAGATTTTCTTCCTTTCCCCCTTCTCCTTCTTTTTCTGTGCCCTTCTCTTCTTTCTTCCATTTCTGCTTTCCTTTCTTTGTTCCTTCCTTCCTTGACCACTTACCCTGCTTACTGGGTAATTTCATCCAATCCTGCCTTTAATTTTTTTTATTTTAGCTCCCTTTTGTATGTAGTCTTCCTCATTCAAATATAAGCTGCTTGAGGGCAGGGACCATCTTTCTTTTTACTTGTATTTGTATTTCCAGAGACCTGGTACAAAGCAAACATTTGATGAATGAATGTTTCTTTCCTTTTTTCTTTGTTCCCTTGAATACTTCTTTTCTCTCTCCATCTCCCTTGGTTGCTTCTTTGACCTCAATAATGGACAACCTAGCATTCATTTAAAAAAGATCCCATGAAGAAGAGATTTCTCATGGGTGATGAGTGTGAGCCAATCCTGGTTAATACATTGATTTCTCTGACAAGTGGAGCCTGAGGTTCTTTCTAACTATTAAAAAATATCAAACTGGTATAGAATTGTTTGTTGAACTCACTGTTTTGCTATTTCTCTCATTTTGTTCTTTCATGACCACTATCTGTCAGCACAGTTTTTCTTGTTCTGCTGGCAGATGGTGGTGATCTGTGTTAAACAATGGGCCTAGCAAAGTCCTCGAGGCATTTTAGAGGCCATTTTTATGGTGTTAAAAATGATCCTTATAAAATTTACTTGCAGACAGATGTTTTGGTTAAAAGGAAAAGACAGGAAGGGACCCATATAGGGTTTGTTGCTGCCAATAATCTCCCAAACCTGCACCTGTGCATTTCTAAGGAAACTTGTTTTAATCCCCTATTAGTTTCCTCCAGTCATCCAGAATGGATTTCGGGGTTCCTTTGCCATTGGTCAGTGTGTACACAAGGAAAACAAATTCATTTTTAAGTTAGTCTAAGCCAAATGTAGTTAGGAAAGTAAACAGAAGGCAGGAAGACTGATTCACTGCTGAGTAAAAACAGAATTAGGGTCTACCCAGCATATATAGGCAATAAGATGGTTCAGAGCATAGAGCATTCAACAAAGAGCCAGGAAGATTCATCTTCCAAAGTTCGAATCTGGCTTCAGACATTTACTAACTATGTGACCTTGGACAAGTCACTTAACCCTCCTTGCCTCAGTTTCCTCGCCTTTAAAATGAGCTGGAGAAGGAAATGGCAAACCACTCCAGTAACTTTGCTAGGAAAACCCCAAATGGGGCCACAAAGAATTGGGCATGACCAAACCAATAACAACCAAAGCTTTGTAAAACCAGAACCCTATATATGTGCATCTCCTATTCTGCTGAGCTGCTACCTACCTGGCCACTTCCCATCCACCAGAAGTTAATTAAAATTCTTCTCTTCTAGCTTTCCCTCTTCATTTATTAACCTCCAGCCAAAGGCACCCAAGTGGGAGGAATTACTCCACAGAAGGGCTCTAGAACCTCTGGGTTGAGAAATTCCCCAAAGAGCATCTGCTCAGGGATTGGTCTTTGAGTGGTAATTCAGCAGAGTTACAGCAAATGGTACCCTATCAGTCGACAGCTAGTATATGCTTTTGTTTCCAAAACTGATGGGGTATGGATGGGAAGGGGAAGGGGTGGGGAATTAAAGAAATCAACATCTGTAAATTAAGCAAATTAGATTTTTTTTTCCTTAAAGAAAAACATACATTAGCTTCAAGTGATTGAGCCTCCAAACATTTCTAGGAAATGACAATTTAAATGAAAATGAAGAGCTTTTTCTTTTGGTAGCCTTGGTGCACCACTATGCAGAATAGCCTGCATTTCCTGGATCTGTCCTTTCACTTGCATCCAGCTGTCTGGTTTTCTGGTTCTGATTTGAGCCTTTGTTAAGAAAATAAACCAAATTTGCTTAATTAGAATCCTCTGTGAACTGCCAGTGATGTTAGGAGATCTTTGATTCCTTCTGAGATTGTCTGGAGAGATGGACTGCTTGCTGCTGTTGTTTTTTTGTTTGTTTGTTTCTAGCATACATTTCCAAACAGCATTTAACTGCTTACTGAGAGGCAGCTAGGTGTGGAGTATAATCCAATTAACCAGCATTTGTTAAGTACTTCTTGTTGTTCAGGCATTTTTTCTGGCTGATTCTTCTCTTTTTGACCCTTTTGGGGAGGCTTCCTTGGCAAAGACCTTGGGTTGGTTTGGAAATCCCCATTGCTTTCTCCAGCTTATTTTATAGATGAGGAAACAGGGTTAAGTCATCATCCAAAGTAATATAGCTAATAAGTGTCTGAGGCCAAATTTGATCACAGGAAGAGGAATCTTTCTGTCTCCAGGTCCCACACTCTTATCTACTACAGTTGCTCCTGCTATGTTCCTGAAACTGGGCTAAATGCTAAAAGTTCAAGGAAAAGGGGAGCAAGTAATCCCCGCCTTCAAGGAGATCACAGTCTAATAGGGGAGATAACATGCCAATCTTTTTTTTTTTAATTTTTTTTTTTATTATTTTAAACCCTTAACTTCTGTGTATTGACTTATAGGTGGAAGAGTGGTAAGGGTAGGCAATGGGGGTCAAGTGACTTGCCCAGGGTCACACAGCTGGGAAGTGTCTGAGGCCGGATTTGAACCTAGGACCTCTCATCTCTAGGCCTGGCTCTCAATCCACTGAGCTACCCAGCTGCCCCAACATGCCAATCTTTATGAAAAACAAGACACAAACAGAAGTTTGAGATATTAACCAAAAGTTAAGACTAAGATTAAGGGGGTTTGGGAAAGACTTCTTATAGGAGATGCAACTTTACCTATTATTTGTAGGAAGCTAGGGAAGCCAGCTGATAGGGGAAGAGAGAAAGCATTAGAGGTATGGGATGCAATCACTGAAAATGCATAGGTAGGTTCAGATCTGGGCTCAGACACTTCCTAGCAGTGTGACCCTGGGTAAGTCCCTTCACCCCAATTGCCTAGCCCTTATAGCTCTTCCCTTTGAATTAATGCTTAGTATCAGTTCCAAAGCATAAGATAATATTTAAAAAAACAATAAAGCAAATGAATAGAGTCTGAAGATACCACATCTTATGTGAGCAACAGCAATATTGAGATTTTTAAATTTATTCCTAGAAATGGATAGATATCTAGAGTCAGAGTCAGGAAGACCTAGGTTTATATAGTTAACAGCTATGGAACCCCAATATGGCATTTTATTCCTCCTGACCTCAGTTTCTCCTTCTGTAAAATGAAAGGTTTGTACTCACTGATTTCTAAACTCACTAACAACTCTAATTCACCTGCCTTCTGGGGAAGACTGATAAAGTAGATATAAACTTGAATTAAGAGCCTCAATTCTCATGTACCTTAGATATGACATACATACAAGTAAGTACAATGGGGAAAAAATCCATTTGATTCAATTCAGTCCTACCCAGCTGCCAAAGTAATCTTCCATAAGAGCACATCTGACCATATCTATCACTCCTTTAAGTAATAATATCCAATGACTCCCTATTGCCTTGAGGATAAAATACAAACTCCTCTATTAGGCTTTTAAAGTCCTTTATAGCCTCATACCATTCTACTTTTCCAGTCTGATCATACATTAACCCTTTCCTGCACTTTCTGGGCTAACCAAGCTGGTCGTAGTATTATTCCTTTTAGGAGATTCTCCATCTTCTCTGTGTATCTTTTTGACTGGCTATTCCACAACTAGAAGGCACTTCTTTATTTCTGCCTCTGACTTCCTTCAATACTCATATCAAGTACCACATTCTGAGGAAAGACTTTTTTCTGCCCCTCTAAGCTGCTAATGCCCTTCTTCCTGAAGTTCCTTGTAAATTGTATATTTCTTTTGAATATATGTATACACACACACACATGCCCACAGATAGCAAACTCTTTGAAACCCTAGTTATAGCCTTACTTAAGATAAATGAATCCTTTTCTCCTAGAACAGTGATGACAAACCTTTTAGAGGGTGGATGATGTCCTCAGGCTTACATGGAGAGGGAGAGGCGAGCAGCCCAGCCCTACATCTCTTTGGCTTTCTAGTAATGAACTCTGGAAAATTCTATGCTGGGGTGATGGTTGGTATGCCCACAGAGAGGGCTCTGAGTGACCACTCTGGCACAAGTGCCATAGGTTTGCCACCATGGAGGTTTTATTCTCACCTGTACATTAGAGGGAAAAAATAGTGTCCCTCTATGGTTCCTTTTTATTATCCCATTCAAAGACAGGACCTTGAAATGTGACACCTATTATATCAGTAAAGGGCAGCCCTATGTAGACTGTTACGTTCTCTCCATATTATGCTTGTCAGATGCTCTTTTGGTCTCTTTATTCCTAGCTAATGTCTCTGTTACCCTGTTTCAGAGTTTTATAGTCTCCATTTTCTTTTACTAATCAAAAGGAGCTTAGAAAAAGATCAGTATTGTTTTAAAAAACACACACATGTGTTTTCCATCTTAGAATCAATAATGTGTTTTGGGTCCAAAGCAGAAAAGCAGTAAGAGGTTGTGACTTGTCCGGGGTCACACAGGGAGTGTCTGTGGTTATATTTGAACCCAGGACCTCTTGTCTCTAGGCCTGGCACTCAATCCACTGAGCTACCTAGCTGCTCATGAAGATCAGAATTGGCTTTTTTACACTAAGGTATAAAGAACAAAGAAGTAACAATTTTCCATTTCTGGGGATTTTGAAAGGGCTGAAAGTCACATATTCTTGGGGGGTGGGGTGGGCTCATATTGTTTTCTTTTTTGTCTTTGTTTTCCCAGAACCTAACACATTACCTGGTGCTTAAAAATATAATGTCAATTTCAGTAAATTGAAAGATGCTTGGAGTTCTAGTGATTGAATTTTAGTCAAGCAGATCTGAAGTCATCAGGCAATAGTCATGGCAAATGCTGATAGAAGTGGAAATTGCCAAGCTGAGTTTTACTCAGAAAAATTAAGTCCGTAGTTATTGACTCCAAGACTTACCAACATAGAATCTGCTGTTTGTCTAAGCCTAAAAAGAAAGAATCAAAACTTTGAACAGTAGCAGTCTCCAAGATGACACCCCAATACCTTTCACAAAAACATTATTATGGGAAATGAGGCATCCTTATAAGACCTAAGTGATTAATTTTCCAGTGAGTCAGTAAACATTTCTCAAGCACCTACCAGGCACTATGCAAAGTTCTAGAGATACAAAGAAAGGCAAAAGATAGTCTTTTCTCTCTAAAAATCTACAGTATACTTATTAGGTAAGACAACATGCATAACAACTATGAATGCAAAATCAATATTATTCAAGAAGTTTTACTAGATGCTTGTGGTATTCCCTATTAGCTGAAGACTGATTCTAGAATATCATAAAAAATTTTAAGGACTGACCTCCTCAGACTGAAAGTCTTAAAAAAGTGCCTTTGATTATTGCCACTATGTCTGAGGAAGATCATTGGAGAACTGGAGCTCATCCAGATGAGTGTGGCCAAAAACATAGCAAATGATGTTGAGATGATACCACATGAGGATCAGTTAAAGAAACCTTCAACCTCTTGAAATTCTACTGGCTTCCTTTTGTTATTTCTGATTTATCCTCTATATGGCTTGCTTTGTATTTATTTGTTTGTGTGTTGTCTTTCCCATTTGATTGTAAGTTCCTTAAGATCAGTGATAGTCTTTTGCCTTTTTATCCTTAGGTCTTAGCACAGTTCCTGGCATAATGAAACAAATAAATGATTGAGTTGAAGGACTTGGTATCTTTAGCCTAAAGGAGAAAAGACTCAGGAAAGGATAAAAGAGCTATTGGTTTTGTTTATTTGTTTAAAGTATTCAAAAAAAGGCTGTACATATAGAAGAGGAATTAAACTTGTTCTGTTTGGTCCTAAAAGGAAGAAAAAGAATCATGGGTCATAGTTACAAAGAGGAACATTCAGATTGAAGAAAAAAAACTTCACTTAATATTTATGGCTACCCAGAGGTGGAAAGGATTCTTTTGTATCTCCAGAGCTTAGCACAGCACCTGGCATAGATTAAATACCTAATAAATGCTTACTGACTGATAAATCAACTGATCGACATCAGTTCTCCATATACTTGACAACCACTTTTTTGTTTCCTCTAACTCTTCATATCTAGGCTAAACATTTCCAGGTTCATCTTTAGTCCCTATGACAGTGCCCATTTAAGGTTCATAGAAGTCATATTTATTATCAAGTATCCACAACCGAGTCACTGAAACATCCAGTTCTAAATGTGTGCTCAGAATTCTCCTTAATTTTAGAAGTCAGGAACTTTCTTTACAGCAAAAGGGAAAGCTCAAAGAAGCTATCAATTTTTACTAGATTCTAATCATGAGACTTAACCGGCCTCCAAATAATAGGATTTTAGACAAAAGTGATTAGATAAAACCAGAGAGATATTCTGATTTTACAAGCCAGCAAGATCCCAAGAATCCATTCATGATAATGAAAGGTTTTAATTAAGCATCTCCTGTATCTATAAACATTGTGTAATGTCCACTAGAATCAAGGAGTGTGGAAAGGATACCACCCTGCGCTTATGAGAATTTGTGCTCATCTCCAGAGATATCTGTATACTTAAAAATAAACAAATGGCCAATGAGTAATCATTAATCATGATTGAAATGTTGCATTTATTACTCCAAAAGAGCAGGTGATGCATTATGCCAGGGACCATGCTTTCAACTCCCTACATATCTATCATTCTTTCATCAGGATGTTTTGTTTTGTTTTGTTTTTAATGTCTAAATCCTAGGATTGCCTCTGCTACTGTGTATGGCCTTGGCCAAGATACTTCATCTCCTATCATCTGTAAAATCACTCAATTCCTCTCCCTACATGTCATGATAGCATAAAACCTGAGTTATAACTAGCCATTCTGGCATCTAGAGAAAGGTGGAGCAGGAGAGATTCAAGGAGATTAATGTTCTGAAGTCATCAGCCAATAGTCATGGCAAACAATTACAGGATGTGGAAATTGCCAAGCTGAGTTTGACCTGGACAAATTGGGTCAATAATCATTGACCCCAAGGCTTGCCAACATGGAGACTAACTGCTCTTTGGCCAAGCCTAAAAGGAAAGAATTAAAATTTTGAATTGGTGTAGTAGTCTCCATGATGACACCCCAAATAGCTTTCAAAAACATTAACATAGGAAATGAGGCTTTCTACATTGCTAAAGTAGTTGCTTCTGTTGGGAGTGGGTGCAAAGAGAACTGAGAGAGAACACTCCAAAGTGGTAGTTATGGTGACTACTAAACTTACTACTTGGTGGCAAAGTCCTAGAACCTCACTCTAGTTATACCCCACTTCAAGAAGTTTCTAAAGATTTGACAGTAGAATGCAAGGTAGGACCTACAACCTAGAAAGGTTTCCAGTATATCTCTAGTATTATACTTTACACTCTTAATTCAAGGACTATATTCATTGAATTTGGAGTGCTCATGGACAGGTTAGCCACAGAGTCAAGATGTTTTCAACCATGATAATCCATAAACACTATCTATATCAAGTGATTGAGGGATTGCAGTTTTTGTAGTTAGAGTCATCAAACCCAATACAGTTAACATATCCCAAAACAGACAATGGGGGCTCAATTAAAGTGACCTTCAAAGCTCCCCCTACCTCTGACATAGTATTTTCTATTTTAAGGTTAAAATTATATTTACCTCCTTAAAATAAGATACACATCACATGGGATAGGTTGGTATCATGAAATTAATGTGTTCCCAGTCCTAAAGGGTTTTAATTTATTGCAAAAATGTGAGTTCTAAAGAGAAGCAGGCTGCTAGGACTCCCCTTTTAGGATAAGCAGAGATTTTATCCCTCTCAAAGTTAGGCAGAATGTAAACTCCATAAAGCTAAGGATTATTATAGACTTGTATCCCTATTTTCTGGTCCCTGAACAGTATTGGCAAACAGCAATTTTTTGGTGAATTGAACTGAGCAAATTGAGCAGAGGATACCACAAAAGGAAGTCATTATTGGATACAAAACATTTTTTGCCCTGAGGACAATACAGGGAAGTTTCAGAAAAACCAATTTTCATACTCACTATAATAGAAAAAAAAAAAAAAGTCCCTAACTTGTAGGTCTTTCCCCAAGGGCTATCTTGGAGGTCTTCAAGCAAAATCTAGATGACAACTTGTCAGGCAAATTGGAGAGATGATTCTTCTTCAGGTATGAGTTGGATGAAATGGTCTTAGAGATCCTTTCTACTTCTGAGATGATGAGATTCTATAACCATTAACTGGGAACTTTTTTTTTTCTACTTAGAAGTTTTCCCAAACTTTCAAACTGTATAAAATCACAAAGAAGCTAAGTAGTATAGCGGCTGGAGCTCTGAGCTGGGAGTCACGAAGACCTCTGTTCATTGTCTGCTTTAGATACTTACTAGTTGGGTGAACTTGGACAAATCGCGATCTTCAGCTTCAGTTTCCTCCTATATAAAATGGGGATAATAGCATCTACTTCCTCAGATTTTTGTGGAGAAAAAAAATTAGATAATATTTGTAAAGCTCTTTGCAAACCTTAAAGTTCTCTACAAATGCTAGCTGTGGAGATCATAGTGCTTCTGGACAAGCAGAAATGAAAAGAAGTTATTTCCAGCTCAAAACAAAATGTACAAAATGTAACTGTGAAAACCTGAGACCCAATTGGGGAGGAGGGAGAGGGAAAGAGGGAAGGAGGGAGGAAGGAAGGAAAGAGAGGGAGGGAGAGGGAGAGGGGGGGAGAGAGAGAGGGAGAGGGAGAGGGGGAG
>NC_058131.1:716769362-716872905 GCF_016433145.1 Gracilinanus agilis
GGGAGGGAGAGAGAGAGAGAGAGAGAGAGAGAGAGAGAGAGAGAGAGAGAGAGAGAGAGAGAGAGAGAGAGTTCTCTTTTTAGAGAGGGCAGAAGTTATCGTACACATATAATAAGCCCTGGATCAAATCAAATCTGTCTATCTCATTACAAATCCTAGGAGGGAGGATATAGAAAAAGCAGAGAGGTCCAAGTACAGACACATCAGATAGCCGGGCCTCTCAGACTCAATGGGGCTAGCTTGGTCAAAGAAGGGACAAGGTCAGGCCCAGTACTTTGGCCAAGAGAGGAAAGCCCCTTTCTAGATGTGGAGGACAGCATCAAACCTTGCCTTTTGCTTGAATTATGAGTGTCTTTCCCTTCTTTCTGGTTAGTCATTCATCATTGTAATTTCAAGTCTAAATTCTCTAAGGTTACTGAAAGTATGGAGTCCAGGGCCTACATCAAAGGGTCAGGAAAGGTGACAGAAGGCCATCCCTAGAGGGCACAAGTTCACGGGTCACTGAAAGTAAAACAGGGTTCTGGTCATAGTTTTGTCAGCCTAGACACATAATTTCTCTTACTGTCCTCTTATTTACAAAGGCACTATACATGTCTGAAATGTGGTCCCTCCTCTCTGCATTATCATTCTCTTCCTTCAAAACTTGGTTAAATGGAGGCTATCTACACCAATCTTGCCTTCAACCCCCAAATTGTTAGCATTTCTCTTTTTAAATCCTTTGGGTTCCATTTGTCATGGAATATAGGCCTTTTCTCTATTTAACTAAATTGAATTGAATCTCTAATTGACAAGAGAGAGTGATTGAGAATGGAAAGTACAGATGGTTTTGTTACTTTGAGGTAAGACCTTCCAGGAAGAAAAGGCAGAATCATCTCTGACTAGTGTGGCAGATGGAGGACTCCCTAAAAGACAGAAAGGCTGCAGTCTGAACATAACCTCACACACATGCTCGATTGTCAGACTGATGATGGACAAATCACTCTTTCTTTGGAGACTCAGTTTCCTCATTCATAAAATGAGAATAATGCCACCTCCCTCCCTCACTGGGCCATTTTGAGGATGACCTAACATGACTAACATGCACTATTCACTTAAAGCATTCTATAAATGCCAGCTCTCATCATTAAGGATGGCTTTGTTGGCAGCAGAGGCATTTTGAAGCAGGACACTCTGTGTTCAGGCTTGAATGGTCCTGGACATGTGCTGAGAGAGGCAATCTTTCTCTCTAGCTTAGCTTTTGTTGACTAGCTCTCTCTTATACAGATGGACTTATAAAGCTCTGTGTTCTGCAGGCACAAATATAATGGCACCTTTTCAATGGTGAACTTATTCTTCCATTGGTGGAAATGAAAAAACCCTGTAACAAAGTCTGCCTCTGTCTGACCCAAGAATTTTAGCACATCTGAAATCTTGTTTGGGGCACCCTGAAAGAAATAGCAGCTGAGCTTTATTGAGCATCAGCCCTTGTCAGTAATAGAATATTCTTTCCTATCCCGTCTCTCCTGGAGGTTGGTTGAGCACTTTGCCCAAAATTAATCTCCACTCCCCCCAGGTAAACAACAGCCTGATTAAAACTTTGAGAAACTATTCAAATCACTTAATATGTCTGCTGGATGAACTAAATGCCTCATTTTGATCCCAACTTCTGCTTCTTAAGGAATTTTTTATTTTTTTTTTCTTTTTCTGGTCTGGATCTGTAATTTTGTTGGCAAATTCTTTCCTGGGATGAAAATCAACAAATGATCTTTGCCTCATCATCTTTGTGAGGTGCTGGGCCCTGAAGGGATTAAGCAACTTGACATTTTCCCAGTGGTACACCACTGATGCATGTCAGAACACAGATGGAAGAGAGTTCAACACTTAGATATCAAGACCCAAGTTCAAATCCAGCCTCAGACACTTACAGAGCAAGTTGCTTAATCTCTTTCAGCCTTAGTTTCCTTGTCTTTCAAAAGGAAACAATAATAGCACTAATCTAAAGGCTCATTGTGAGAATCAAATGAGATTATTTCATAGTTAAAGCACTTCCCAAAACTGAATTCTTGGATAAACACTCATCATGATCAACCCACTTCTCTCTGGGCCTCAGTGTCCTTCCTTTTAAGATGAGTTGGATTAGATAACGAGTTAGTCCCTTTCCAGTCCCAGTCTAGATTCTCCAGTTTACCAACTTCATTCTGCCACATAGAGAAAACACTTCCAGGCCAAGGATGATGATGAATTCACTGGACCATCCTGAACATGTAGGAGAGAGGGAGTGCAGGGGGTGGGGAGAGACTAAGCCTGTGATGTCACTAGGTTAAGAATTCTTATGGAGAAACCTCCCTTTCCCAATGGAGAACTGTGTCTCTTCAGCAATTTACAGCTTTCCAGAGTGGCCTGGGTCAAGGGAAATTAGGAGTTTTCTCTAGAATCACACAGCCAGTATAGGCTGCTGTTGTTTAGTTGTTTTCAGTCCTGTTGGACTCTTCATGATCCCACTTGGTATGTTCTTGGCAAAGATACTGGAGTGATTTGGCATTTCCTTCTCTGGATCATTTTACAGGTGATGAAAAAGCCAACATGAAGTGGATTGTCCACAGTCCCACAGTGTCTGATGTTGGATTTGAACTCAGATCTTTCTGATTCCATGTCTTACCCTCTTTCTCAGAATAGATACTGAAAAGAATTAAGGGCTAGGACACAGGAGTTTAGAGACTTGTCCAGGGTTACATAGCCAGGAGGCCATATTTGAATCTAAGACCTCTAGTCTCCAGGCCTGACACTCTATCCACTGAACTACCCTGTCTAAAAAGACAGTAGTATTTTAGGAGACATCCTGATTTTGACTTTTTTGGTGCCTTTTATGTTTCTTCCTGTGAAAGAGAATTCTTTATTCTCATTATCTATTTTGAGTTAAATCAACCAAGAAACCCCTACTTAAAACTTTGTTAGATATCAAGTAAGAGAATTCACAAGTCACTTACTTAGAGAGCTTAGAGAGCTCCACTCTTTTAACTCAATCAGTCAGAAACTTGTTAATCCTTTGATAAGACTTTACAATCTCAGAGGAGAGGATGTAGATCCTACAGACATTGCCCTTTGGGCTAGGCAATTTGGAAGCTGTGATTGGCCCCTGTGAAGAGGGGAAGGGACAGGAAGTGACATGGAAAAAGTACTATAAAAAGTCCAGAACTTCCTGACCTTGGCTCTTCTCCTTTGGACTTCTTTGGAGGAAGGCTCCTTAGGACTTCTCCTTTGGACTTCTTCTTTGGAGGATGGCTTCCTGGGCTCTTCTCCTCTTCTTCTTCTTTTCAGGACCTCTGTTTTAAAGAGATTCCTGCATTGGTGGTATTGTGAGGAGATCCTCTCTGCTCCTTGTTTGTTCGGTGGGATACTCCCTTCAGTGAGAGTTCTGTAGAGAGACTTTTTTCCTTGGATCTTGCATCGGCTTGCCTATGTGTGACTCAGACTTCCATGTAGAGATTGGAACTTTGTCAGAGAGTGAGATAAATTTCATTGGATCATCACTTAGGGTAGGCTTTACCTTACCTTACCTCTTTTGCTCCTACATTTCATACTTCAACTCTTTCTCTTCCTTATTATAAATAAAAGCTGCTAACAGTTTTTTTTTTCCTGGCCTAGGGATAGTATTTTGAATTTGGTGACCACAATATTGAATTTATAACTCTCTTTTTTAGTCAAAACCCTAATTTAACCCTTACATTCCCAAATGAAAACTGGAGAAAATGAAAGTCAAACTTCATGGCATTCCATTTGTAGGTTTGCCTCCAAAGCTGCTCTCATTCTTTCAAAACTTTCAAAACATTTTATTTTGCAGTCAAAAAGAAAAAAAAGAATTGTTCAGGAGTAACAGTGGTCATTTATACATCAATGACAACCATGTAAGCACACGGTATCATTCTCTAGAACAGAAAGGATGTCATATAAATTAACTTAAACCTAAGTCTTTACTATTCATACCGAGGGGTACAAACCATAACTGATCCATCAAATACGTAATTTTCTCACCCACTAAGAGAATGTGTTAGATTGCTATTGGCATGGAAATAGTTAGCTTCATTAAAGACCTTGGTAAATATAAATTCTACAAAGTATTATTTTCAACTCTACAAAGAGAATATTATTGAAAATAGTCATGGATCAAATGTAAAAAAATACGTGTTTGGTATATGAATGGGAAAAATTCCAATTTGGTTCCACTGAGTTATCATTCATTCACATGGTGGGTATGATTCAACTACAAAGATGAATATTATTTTTTACTGGACTTAGAACAGTAAAGTCCTACCTTTAAGACTATGAGAACTTCTGGCAAATTAACTCATGCAGAATCAAGTCATAAAAGTATAAGTAAGGAAATGCCTTTAAAACAATCTGAGGGGGCAGCTGGATGGCTCAGTGGATGGAGAACTAGGTCTAGAGATGGGAGATTCCGAGTCAAATCTGGACTCAGACACTTCTTAGCTGTGTGACCCTGGGCAAGTCACTTAACTTCCATTGCCTTGCCCTTACCACTCTTCTGCCTTGGAGTCAATACACAGTATTGATTCTAAGAGGGAAGGTAACAGTTTAAAAAAAAAGTCCAAGATGAACAGTGAGACAAAGTCCTTTAACTCTTTCAGGGTATCCTTGCCTTCATCTGGATGGTGTTACCTCTAATTATGCAATTTATAATCCAAACAAGGCTTCTTAGCCTATCTGCATTGGCCAAGATATGGCATGCATACAGAGCCAGCACTTGAGGAGCAGCTCCATTCCCCTTCTTCCAAGCTCCCAAGGACAATTTTTGCAAGCCCCACAACTCTGTCCAGTGGCCCCAAACAAGCACTTTCTCCCTCAGCTCTGTCCAGTAATGTGGAGGGCTCACAGACAGCTTGAATTTGCCCTCTGGGCACTCAAACTCTTTAAAGGCTCACCAATGCTGTCAGCCATATCCTTCCACAAATCTTCCACAGGCCATCTACTCAACATGCACAGTACTTTCCTTTCTCTTTTAGCTGTCACAATATTGCAGAGGATCCAGATTAACTTATGGATGTCCCTCATTCTTTCTACATAAGTGATATACTTTCCTTTCCATCATACTTCACCATACATCATCCTTCTACCATACCCATTTGGTAGGATTTTTTTAAAAACTTTTCTTTCTTCAGCAGAGATCATTCTTGGGAATATGCTGTAGTCTATTTCAACTAGCCTTTCATTTCTCTATTGACCTCAATGGAGATTGTGCATTTTTCTCCCTCCTGATTCTCTCTCGGATCCATGGATTCATTACCATGAGACCTAAGCATAAGAATACTAGTGTTAAGAAAAAGGCAGGTTTGGATATTACTGACAAATTTAGGGTATTTGAACGTGATGACCAGTTTCCTAAAGGCCACTCATCTAAGGAAACAGTAGCCACCAAGGATCTTGTGCTTTATTCCCTACAAGAAGCATAAAACTCTTTAGAGAAAGAAGAAAACATTCATTTATTAAGCAGGTACTATATGCCAGGTACCATGCCAAACGTTTTACACATATCTCACTTAACTCTCATAGTGATACAGGGAGGTAACTGTTATTGTTTCTCTTATTTTGTAATTGAGGAAATTAGGGAAAAATAACAGGAAGTTGTCACTTGTCTATGATGAAATACCTAGTAAGTCTCTAAGGTTAGATTTGAACTCAGTTCTTCTTGAATCTCCATGTATTTCATTACCTAACTGTCCTCTTCAAAAAGAGATTAGAACCAATTAGAAAAAATTGTAAGGGGTGATAATGGTGATGGCTGCTAGAAATTGGCAAGAGTAGCAGCAAGGCATGATAACCCCAAAAGGCATGGGATCTACAAATGCCTTCACTTGGAGCTGTTGTTTAATTCCTTCAAAATGTCCATGAACAATCCAGTATTCCAAGAAAGAACATGACTTGATGCTCTAAGGATAATTCTGAGACATTCCAGGACCTTTCTCCTACAGCATCTTCCTGAACTCAGGTCTTTCTGTGTTAGGGTCTCTAATGGTTCTATAACCACTGGAATGATCATATCTATGAGAATAATGATGGAGGGTTCAGATGGGATTGCCAAGGACATACTCATTCTTCTTCTTTTGTTTTTAAACCCTACCTTTTGGCAGAAGAGTGGTAAGGGCTAGGCAATTTAGAAACACGAGTACTAGATTAACCCTAGACTATGTCTCCCTTTTAGGCAAATTATAGGAAACAAGGATTGGAGAGGAATCTGGTTCTAGCACTGGACTACTTATAACACCAGTTGCCTTCTGGCTCTGCTAATCCCTGGTTTTGTGTTTTCCTCATTGTAGCCATATCCTGTGTCTACAAATGAGGGTAGGATGGAGAAGGGTAAAGGACCACCCCTGATTAAGCATCTACCTGGCATTATGGGGTATCTCGGCTGTTCATGGAGGACCAGAACTTCTGCTGAGTCCTTCTCAGGGTTACTCAGACACCTTGGAAGTCCACCTTTCACCCTGCTCTCACCTGTGGCTCCAAGAAGCTGTAGCATGCTCAGCAGCCATACATCAGTAAAACAATCTGGGAAAATGGGCTAAACCAACTTGAGGGTAACCACAGTGCTCAAACCTATATGCGAGTTACTGGGATATCTATCCAATCAGGCAAAGACTTTTCCTGGCTGAATGGATAGATAAGAACAATTTGCTCCAATTTTTTCAAACCAAATATTTATTATTTTTATTAGATTATATTGACATTTTTTCAGATTGATAACAACTGGAAAGCCCAGGCAGTTGAAGTAGGCATTGTGGAAAGCTTAGAGCTTGGTCACACATCAATGATGCCAAGGCCATCTACTCTATTGGGGCCATCTCCAATCATCCAGACTGTTGTCCTATCACTGGACTTTGATGACTATAAAAGAGAGAATGAGGCTAATGATTTTGTGCAAGTCAGCCTCAGTTCATCCCCCAATTCATGTGCATGTCAAGCCATCACCACCAATTCCTGCCCCAATTTCATTGGTCCTCTTTGAAAGGAAGGATGAATAACCCCAAACTGGTGCTAAGCACTATCTTATTTGATCCTCACAGCAATCCAGGAGGCAAAAGCTATTATTCTCCTGGGTTTACAGTGGAGGCAACAGAAGCATAGAGAGGTTAAATGTCACAGAGTTCGCACATGTCTGAGGTTGAATTTAAATTCAAAGCTTTCTGACTTCAGACCCAATTCCCTATCCACTGTTCCACCTCACTGCCTCAAAATCAATCACCTTTAGATATCAGACTTGCATATCTGGTGGTTAAAAACAAATGAGGCTTTCTCTTCCAGTTCATATGATACGAAAAACAGATAATCTAAGCAATCTTTCTTGATCAACAGGAACTCTTCCTTTTTTGGCCATGAAATGCATAATTAATCTTGGAGATCTATGTGCCATTTGGAATCAATGCTAAATCAAACATGAGGTGGCTTAGTTGGGAGCTATTTTGATATCTAAGGTTTTAGCTAAACAAATTCCTTGACATTCCCCTCATTTTGCTACAATATACATTAGTCTGTTCTAATCAAAAGACTTCCCAGAGCATCTTCTCTGCCTGGTGCTCTGCTGCCCTCACTTGCGGCCACCGAGTTGCTGAGCGCCAATGCTTGCTTTCAAAAGAGGCAATATATCCTCTCAATTAGTTAATTATTGCTATTAAGATGATTTCTAAGCTTGTGTGTAGCTGTGTTGGGATAGAAGGACTGAAGGGCCAGTCACATTCTAAAGCATCTTAATATCTCTTTCATTTAAACCTTTTCCCAAAACATTTAAACCTGGCCTTCTCTCATTTGATAATCTCTCTCCTGAAATTCTCATTTATTTCCCAGGTTTTACTACTAATCCTCTTTTTCCAACTCCCAAATCTTGATGTCTCCTCTGAGGTCCAGACCAACATCTCAATTTGTCTATGTTCAGTCATTTCAGTAATGTCTGGCTCTTCATTACCCTATTTGGGGTATTTTTAGCAAAGTTCTATGCCATTTCCTTCTCTGGTTCATTTTACAGATGTGGAAAATGGTTACAAAGTCAGTAAATGTCTGAAATCAAATTTAAACTCATGAAGAACCATTTTCCTGACTCTTGGTCCATCACTCTAACTACTGCACACCCCAGCCATCTGTCTATACCTATTTATTAGTGTCTCATGGGCACCCTTGAAATGTGCAATTCTGCAACTAGATAACTCTCCGGTTCACTGAATGGATTTCATCTTATGATTTCACAATTCTTGTCCTGGTACCTCTAATCTTCCATGTTTTCAAATTCACCTCTTCCCTCACCCCTTTGGTTATATAAGAATAAAGAGAGCCTTTGCCAAAATTATAATAATTAACAGAGCCAGTAACCAATGTCATGATAGAGGGGAGAGAGAGAGAGTCTATGAGGTGAGACTCTCTTTTAGCTCTCCACTCCCGACAAATGAGGGACTTTAAGGGGGTGTCACCCCTAAACAGGGTGACCTGGATGGTCGTGCCATCCCACAGGAGTTGGGGGTGAGGCTTCCCTATAAGATGAGGTATGTGGTACCCCAATCTGATTCTGGATGAGGGCAGGGTTCATGCAAGCCTCCCCTGAGGTCAGTCAACTTCACAGCAGGTAGTCTGGCTTCAAAATGGAGGCAGCCAGACCAAGCTGTGGTTCCCTCCTCCCTTGTTGTCTCTCAGGCACTCTGGAATGCTATCTGACTAATGAATGGCTTTTATTCTTCTCAATTCAGGGATTAGGGAAAGGGGTGAAGGGCAGAGGGATCTGGGAAGAAAAAAAACAAACACTCAGAGGTTGGCTCTTTGATGATAAGCTTCTCCTTTATTTTATTTTAAAATTTTAATTTAATTAATTTAGAATATTTTCCCATGTTTACATGATTCATGTTCTTTCCTTCCCCTC
The DNA here is from genome assembly GCF_016433145.1 of Gracilinanus agilis. Taxonomy (NCBI): domain Eukaryota; kingdom Metazoa; phylum Chordata; class Mammalia; order Didelphimorphia; family Didelphidae; genus Gracilinanus; species Gracilinanus agilis. Next base: position 716,778,259 of record NC_058131.1, read on the forward strand.
CCACCCCCTCCAGTAGCCAACAAGCAATTCCTTTGGGATTTGTATGTGTCATTTATCAAGACCTATTTCCATATTATTGATAGTTGCACTGGGGTGATCATTTAGAGTCTACATCCCCAATCATATCCCCATAGAACCACTTGTTCAAGCAGTTGTTTTTCTTCTGTGTTTCTACTCCCAAAGTTCTTTCTCTGGGTGTGGATACAATCTTTCTCTCTTAAGTTCCTCAGGATTGTCCTGGGTCATTGCATTGCTGCTACTAGAGAAGTTGGTTACATTTGATTGTGCTACAATGTATCTGTCTGTTTTCAATGTTCTCCTGGTTCTGCTCCTTTCACTCTGCATCAATTCCAGGAGGTCTTTCCAGTTCACATGGAATTCCTCCAGTTCATTATTCTTTTCAGCACAATTGTATTCTAGGTGATAAGCTTCTCCTATCTGAATGTAAACTGGTTCTTTGACAATATAAATCCATTTTCTGACAAAGTTCTACCCAAAGACTTTCCAGTTTGGTAAAACTAACAGAGCTTGGGCTTTGCCACCACATCAAAGTAAGACTTTCCTCTGGTCCAACTCATACCTCAATAAGAATGTCTTGTTCTCTACTTGACAAGGGGTCATATAGACTACATTAAACTACCTCCAATGAGGAGGAAACCACTAGCTTCCCAGGCAGCCCATTCCACCTTTAATGACTTCTAATTTTTTTGGAATTTTCCCCCCTTATTTCATACTTTAATTTGCTTCTTTGGAAATTCCACCAGTCACTCACAGTTTTGGCCCCAGAGGCCAGCAGAAGGCAGCTAAGGCTTCTTGCATGCAATAGCTCTTTAATTCAATTTCCTTTGTTTCCCCTTTCTATCTACTGTCCACATTCATGTGGAAAGGGGGAAATTAGGAAGCACAAGCAAATTTTCTATTAATGATTCATTAGTAGCTTGTGAAAACACAGAGTGAAAAGCAACAGTTATGAGTTTTAATACTGCCCAAGATTTTTACTTATGTGGTAAGTACTTGATATGTGATAAGTACTTGAGATGTGACAAGATACTTGAATGACAGGAAGACAGTCTCTGAGTTTGTGCAGGCCATTCATTCTTTTCTCTGAGCCAATGTTTTATCAATCTATTCAGAGGGCAAGATCTAGAGTGATTGGGGCCAGGCAGAATTCTTTGGGAAGAAGAAGAGCTAAATGGTTAGACCTCATTGCTTTCAAGAGAATTGCTACCTTGATAAAAACCCTCACCTTCATGAGCCAGCCAAAGTACACAGTAGTATGGAAATGACTCCTTATTGGACTGTTAGTTTAAGGAAATGAAATGGGCACAAATAATGTCATTCAGAGTTTTATTACAAACCACCCAAAATGACCTCACACAATACCAAAAAGAAACTTTATGTTTATTAAATTCAAACCATCTCATGCAAAAATACAGTAGCTAACACTAGACATCAAAGCAAACAAACATCAACAAATCTTTATGTGCCACACCAAGGCTGACTCAGCCCTTACTTTATGAAGGAGGTAGATTAAAAAAAAAAAAAAGCTACATCTTGGACAGCTCATTGTTTCAGGGGCACTAGACTAGACCTTTTATTTTTTGTCCTGATCTACAGACATAATGGCATTTAAATTTCTCCACTGACAGATCCTGTTCCAACCAGAGCAAAATTATAATTTTTAGCTCATTTTATTTTTTATTCCCAGAAATCTGTCTCTCTCTCAACAAGGTCAGCAAGACATGACTCTGTTCTCATATTTTATACTTTCTGACTCTGCTGGCTGACTTTCCTGTAATTCATGACCATTCGTAGGACTGATTTTTCCAAACTAGTGGTATATGTATTTTTTTTTTAATGCTGGCTTTCCTAATATACCACGAGACACAATGTTTCCTGGTCAGGTATCACATATTTCAAACCACCGTCATTTTAGGAGACCATTTGTTTTTCTCCATTCTTATTTCCAGGGCAAAGCCATAATTCCTGGGTAATCTTACAACAAGACTCAACTAGTAAGCATAGAAGAAATATTACCATGAAAGCACTGAGAAGAACTCACAGAAAAACTCTTCTCACCTCCATGAAAACTTGTTCTCACTTCTTATTATATAGTATATAAATATTCCATTACCTTCATGCAACCACAACTTTTTTAGCCATTCCTGGATTGATGTTTCTAGCTCTTTGCTACTAAAAAAAGGAGCTGCTATGAATATTTTAGTAGAATGGAAGAAATTTTTCTTATCAATGAATTCTGCCTAATGGTAAAATATTTGGATCAAAGGGAATGGGCAATTCAGTTATGTACTAAATAGTAAAACAATCCAAAAAAAGATCTCAGGGTATTCTAGTAGATTCATTATGGAAGAACATGGATAAGAAATGTATAGGATGAGGTGTGGATGCATATTTTCTATTGGAAGGCATAGCAATTCCATTGATGACCTGGATCCATATTTCAACATCATTTCTAGTGGTTGGGGGATGCAAACGTTTTAATGATCAGAGTTTTACACATGATTCCTTTTGAGAAAAAAGTAATAGTAATAAGACTGAGAATGTTCTTTCCAAGTTGACCCCTGGCATAGGAACATAGAGGACCATTAGAACTAAAATAGATATCAAAGGCTATCTATTCCAACCTGTCATTTTACAGTTAAAGAAACTAAGGTTCTGAGATGATTCCTTGTCCAAATGAATAGTATAGTAGAGAGTCAGGATTTGGGCCAAGATCAATTTCAAATCTAACTTTCTGTCCATTAGATGCACTACCTCATTAGGCATACTGGTAAGAATTTTTCTGAGAGATTGGCCAATATGACAGAAAAGGAAAATAATAAATGTTGGAGGTAATGTGGGAAAAATGGGACACTAATGCCCTTTGAACTCAGCAATACCACCACTAGATCTATATCCCAAAGAGATAAAAAAAGGAGAAAGTTATTTGTACAAAAATACTTATAGTAGCTCTTTTTGTGGTAGCAAAGAATTGGAAATTACTGGGATGTCCATCATTTGAGGAATGGATAAACAATTAGCGGCATATACTTACAATAGTCTACTACTGTGCTATAAGAAATGACAAGCAAGATGATTTAAAAAAACTTTGAAAGACTTACATGAACTGATGTAAAACGAAGTGAGCAGAATCAGAACACATTTGTGTAAATGTACATATTTACAAAATATTATTTCATGAAAAAGTGTGAATGACCTAGTTATTCTCAGCAACGAAGTGATCCAAAATAATCCCAAAGACTCGTGATTAAAAATGTATTCATCTTCTGAAATAGAACTGATGGAATCTGACTGCAAACAAAAACATACTATATTTCTCTTTATTCTCCTTTTTTACTTTGAGATCTCTTCCACAAAACATCCAATATGGAAAAATGTTTTTAAAAATTACATATGTAAACCCCATAGCATATTTCTTTCCATCTCAGGAAGGGGGGTGGGGAAGGGAGTGGAGAGGAAGAAATAATTTAGAACTAAAGACTGGCTAGATGCTTTGGTGGGGGGAATGCTAGACTGACTCTCATCTTTACTTGGTTCCACTCAATGAGAGGTCCATATACCTTATGGTTCTAATAGGGGTGTAGAAACAGTCACACTGATTTTAATCACTGAGAATGTCCTTATTTAAACCATGGATCTTACTGGTTCTGATTATAGATAAATTCTATAAAGACAGACTAACACTTTATCTGCTTGCAGGATGTATCCCTAAGATCTTAAGAGTTGCAAATGGCACACAATCTGGCAGTAGACCATCCCTTAACACAATATCTGGACTCTGATTCAAATCAATATTGGCCCACTGGACAGAATGCCAATTTAGACTAATTAAGTTCCCTGACACACTTCCGACTACTGATTATAAGTAAGTTTGAGGTTTTGGAGGAAATGAAGGTGCCAAGTTGCCAGCACCAGCTTCCTCTGTCTGGGCACAACATTCCCACTCCTCAAGGTTACAAGGAGGGAAAACAATGGCAGCAGGTTAGAAATTTAAATGGTCTCCAGTGATGTGCTGACCTAAATTTCCTGACAGTGATTTAAGAGGCCTGTGGGTGCTCAGAGCAAGGACCTAGTAAGAGTTAGCAAATTCAACCAGTGCACAGATTGAAACATCTTCAGTACTAGACTGTCTCCTGGTCCTTTCCTGAAACTCTAAATATTTTCCAGTTGGTGAAATCACCAAAACTTCTCTATGTCATATCCCCAAAACTCCACTCAAAATATCCCAAGCCTCTGAGCAGCTAGATTGTACAAGACCCTGGACTGCCTAAAAGGAAGGAAAGACATAAGTTTTGAGATAAACTAAAGAGTTCAGCCAAACCCAGAGAATTGTACGGAGGACAGATGAATAGAGATTAAAAAAAAAAAGACCTAAAGAGTAGTTTCTTCCAATATAATATAATATAATATAATATAATATAATATAATATAATTAATATACGTCCAAAGTATATTTGAAGGGCTTTCAGTTGGAAGAAGGTTTAGACTTAAGGATTAAGTTTGGTCACAGATGTAGAGGTAGAAGAGGACTTGGAGGTCACTAAGTCAAAGATGAGGAAATTAAGTCAGTGTGGTATAAACTGTCTTTCCCTACATAACAACTAATAAGCAAATGAGGCAGAATTTGAACCCAGGTCTCCTTGCCATTTAATTTCAGCACCCTATCTGCTATCCTACTGTGGATAGAAATTAGAAAAATTAATGTTTAAGATTCATGATAAGAAAAGAAACCAAAGAAACAACTTCTCAACAAGTAAAATAGACCCCAAATGAAATGGACTAGTTTGAAAGATGGTAATGCCTCATATTGGAGTTCTTCAAGCAGAGATCAAAAGGTTATATGTTGGGTTGGTAGAGCAGGGATTCTTTTTGTGCATGCTTTGGAATGGTTGGCTACCAAGGTCCATTCCAAAGTTGAGATTCTTTGTGGTTCTGGCATCGTGGAAGCCTTTCTTTGAACAGTTGCTGGTGACAGATATGTCTCTACAAGCTCGCAAAAGAGCACAAGTCTATAATATCCAGAGTTGATTTCTTAGTATATATATTATCAAAATAGCACTTGCTTATTTTCTCGAGCAAGAGTGTCTCTCTCTATAAATATATATCGAGATGAAATCACAAAATCTCAAGTAAGCATTTTGTCCTTGCCAGCCATTAGCATCCATTAGGCAACCAATTTCCAGAAAGCCATAAATACTGAGAACAGATACAGAAGGCATTCCTCTTTTCGTATCTCGACTGACACAAGCACAGCTGTAAGTACCTAAATGAGCTTAATCTGTTTATTAAATTCAACACTTCTCTTTCCAGTAGAAAACGAACTTCATTAAAAAGAGAGAAAAGGAAAATATATTTCACAAAACATTAGAATAAATCTTCTCAAAGACCATCTCGCTGAAAGGCATCTTTATTTCCCGAAGCTAAATAGCTTGTTTTCCCCAATTTAACAAACACGAGAATCCATCTGTATACTGTAAAGAGTACTAATATATTTCTCACTGCTGCAAACGGGTTTGTAATTAATTACACATTGTCATTTTTCACCACTAGATATCTCTCCCACTGATATTAAAAACGACTCTTTGCCATAGTTCCTCTAAATTGCATTTGAAATAACTTTTTTTCAAAGAGGAAGGAAAGAGAAAGCATCATCCAGGCCCCATAAACTCCAAGTCTGATATAATAACTAAGCAGTCAATCCTCTGAAAAGAAGGCAATGGCTTTGAATGTGTGAGCAGATGATGATATGAGTCATTGTCACTGATAAGCACTCAACGAACAAATATTTCAGAGCCAGCCTAAGGAGCAGTTAGAGAACATCCTATGCCAGGCTCATCTTGGAGGCAAAATAAAATATGGGCCGCCATAAAACTTCTGCGGCAGCCATTATCCCTAATGGAGTGGGGAAGAAGCCACTCATTCACCTCGAACTTAGGCTCTAAGTATTCTCTCACTACTGCCCTCCAAAGCACTCATGCATCTTCAAAAGGAGTCCTTTCTATTTCCTTCACTGCTGCATAACTTTCTGCATGGACCAAATGAATATTGGATGGTCAGGAAATCAGTTGAAACTAGTGCCAATGGTTTAGTGGAGGGAGGTGAGATCATTCTGGATTTGGAATCAAAGATCTGAGTTCAAATTTTGCCTCTGTTCCTGTGTGTCCTGGGGTTTTAGGGCCAGCAATCTATGACTCAAATTATATTGCCATTCTCATGGTAAGTTTGATAGCCCCCTTTTTGAAGCTGAACTTTTCATTGATGCAAAGATATCCTGGCCAAGGAGGAATTCCACCTACCACTTCACACAGAGTATGTTCTCTCCAATTAAGAGTCTTATATTTTATATTTTTATTTTTTATTTGACTATTTTCCCCCTAATTACATGTTTCATGTTCTTTCTCTCTCTCTCCAAGCTCCCCAGCCCCCCTTAGCCAACACACAATTCCATGGGGTTTTACGTGTATCATTGATTAAGACCTAATTCCATATTATTGATAGTCGGACTAGAGTTATCTTTTCAATTTGGATTCTTAGAGAGTTACCTGGAAGCACTGAGATATTAAATGACTTGTTCAGGATGATATAGTCTATATGTGTCAGAGGTGGGCATTGAATCTAAGCCTAGCTGTCTCATAAATGAGCACTATATATTATGCCTCTCATCATTTAGAGGAATAAATCAGATGAGGCAATGGGTGCACAGTATAAAGGAATAAGAAAGCTTATGTCCTTGTCATAAATTTGTAAAGGCTCTGATTTATGTTCTTAGGGGGACCAGAATCTTCTTAACACTTTGATCAATACCAAAGTGACCCAAGCCATGTTAGGAGGTAATGAGCTTCCCTTCACTCTTATTGTACATCTTCAAGCAAAACTCAGGCTCCCACTTGAGAGATATACTATGGAGGGCTTTATCCATTATGCAACATTATTGCCCAACATCAAGACTATTCTTTTTTTTTTACTATTTGTTTTTTTTTTTTTTTTTTTTTTGTAGAGATGATTCTTTATAACTTATGGATTGGACTAGAGGGCCTTGGTAATCCTTCCAATTCACAATGGAATCTCTTTGATTCTGTGATACTTTGCTATATTTAATTCTAGGCATTTCTATATCATAAGTCTTATTTTTCTGTCACAAGTACAGAGCAAAGAGACTCCTCATTTGTGATTCCTCCAGCCTGTCTTAGTCCTGTGCCTCTGATTATTTCATGAGAATACTTGCCTTCAAACAGGGCCTATTTTCATTCATCTTTTCTTTTTTTCTCCTTTTTGAAAAAAAAAACATACTATGGGTATAAAATGGCAGTAGGGAAAAGATAAATCAGAAAATCATATCTTTTGAAACCACATGAATGCTCTAGACCAGTGATAGGCAAACTTTTTAAAGAGGGGGCCAAAGGAAAGGAAATGCTCATCTGTCAGTCTGTTTCTAAGGCAACTCTTTCCAAATTTCATTGTATTCTATCCTACTCATTGTATTCATCAGATTAAGAATAACGTGGTGCTGCCAGATAGAACATTTCAGGGGGCTGCATCTGGCCTGTGTGGCTGTAGTTTGCCCATCACTGCTCTTGACTCAGAAACTGAATTATCAGAGCTTCCTTTCCCCTCTAAACTTATGTCAAAGCTGTTTCTAACTTCCAGAACCCTCTCAGCTCTAGAAATTAATCTTGACTTTCAAAAAAGTGTTGAATAATTGAAGTTCTATATTTTGAGCACTTTCTATGGGTGGTTAATACATGTTTATTGACTGACTTGCCAAGGATCACAAAAGTAAGTGTCTGAGGGAGGATTTGAACTCATTTTTCTGACTCTGAGGCCAGTGTATACCCACTGAATGGAATTCATGTCTGCAAAGTGAGTACCAGATCTCATGGCACTGTCTGTGTGGTCCTTACCACCAAGTCAATCCAATGAGTCAATAATTAATTAAGCAAATTTTAATTCCATTTGGCAATTCCTTATTATTAATCAAATATTACCACCACAAGGCATCTTCTGACAACTTCAAATGGAAACATTTTCTTCTGTGTATAGAAATACTTAGAACTACTAGAAATCAGTACTTTGATACTATTCTTCAGGCTCTTGCATTCTTGTCCTAACAGGGATCTTGCTTTGTCAAATCTCAACTCTGGATATTTTCACCATTGATCTTCTTTGCTCCTACTCATATGACACTGAAGAGATGGAAGTCTTAGAACCATGTTGACCCTATTTAATAATAATAATTATATTTATTATCTAATCTCAATTAGGCATTCACTCAATCGAGACAATCTTTTTAGCCCCTTTTATTCTCTATCCTACTTAACACAGCAGCTATTCTAAACCATCTCTTCTCCTTGAGCCTCCCACAGAATCCTCTCCTCTCCTTTTCAGCTAAGGAATTCACCTCATAATTGACCATCGCTTTCCATCCCCAAAAAAGAACTAAAGCCATTTTGTCATGAGTTTCCATTTCTCCCTCTCTCTTCATCTCATAAATCCCTAGCCAGCATGGATCATCAGAGGTGGCCTTTGTCCTTGGCAAAGCCTAGTTTTCTACATATACCATCAATGGATGCTATCCCGTTCATCTTCTTCAGTGTATTGTCCACATTGTCCCCTACTAATATTCTAAAGGTTCACTCATTGTTGCCTACAAATGCCCAACCAGATTCATTTTAAAGAAAACTTTCACTAGATTCAACCATCTGTTCAACTCTTGACTTCCCTGTGTGCCTCAACTCCTTGAAAAAGTCATCAATACTTGATGCCTCTACTTTTCTCACTCTCTTCTAAACCCTCTACTTTCTGATTTATGGTCTCATCAATCAACAGAATTTGCTTTCTCCAAAATTACCAGTAACCTGGGAATTGCCAACTGAAAGGACCTTTTCCAAATTCTCAATTTTTTTGGACCCTCTTTGTAGCCTTTGACAGCTGACTGTATTCTCACCACTGAGATTTTTATGGTACTACTCTCTTCCCCTCCTACTGTGTGAGTCCTCCTCAATCTCCTTTGTTGGCTTTTCAACAATATAATTCCCATTATTACATTTTTCCTCCAAGGCTCTGTCCTGTGCCATCTTTTCACTATACAATTTCGTGGTTACTATTTTAATATCCAAGGGTTTAATAGCTTTATGCAGATGATTCTCAGGTGTGTATGTCTAGCCTTGCTATCTCTAGAATAATACTGCATCTTCAACTATCTACTAGATATTTCAACCTCAATATATATCGGTATCATAGAGGTATCTCAAATTCAACATGCCTCAAAGAGAATTTTTAATAATATGCCCTACCCAGAATCTTGCTTCTTCTGAATTTTCCTCTTTCTTTTGAGGGTTATACCATCGTTCCAATCAAGTGCATTTACATCTTCGGTGTTACAAGTCCTCCCTCTCCAGGTACCATATTTAATCAGTCGCCATATTTTGTCATTTCAAGCTCTACTAAATCCTTTATATCCCACCTCTTCTCTTCCCTCACTCAGCCACCACCACCATTCAAATGCCACATCTGGCACAAGCTAGTGGGCCATACTTTCCATTAAATCAGGAAGCCTGCCACTTTACATTCTCTTGTTAAATACATTAAGGTCACTAACTCACCTTTAGGAATCTGAATTTTATTACATCGCATAAGAAACGTCTAATAACACAGCCAACAGGAAAGAACATATGGGAGTAATTTCTACTACACTGAAAGAATAAGATTAAAAAGTGCTATGAATGTTTCTGTCTGAAAACTGCTAGGAATTGTTCCCCCTAGCATTTAAAAATGACAATTCATATCAGCCTCATTTTACCAAAACAAGAAACAAATAAAATGTTGAGATTACAAGTTTCGAATCTCTCTGCTTCTGGTTAATGAATTACTCATCTTCCATCATATAAGAATTTGTTTTGTTCTCCGAGTCCTCTCTTATTGCTTTCCACAAGGTTGAGAACCTAGGACTCAAAAGCCTCTTTCAATGACTCATGACCTAGGCTAGTCCTACCAAGATGGAAAGGTTTTGAGTATAGATTCTGGAGATATCATCACCACAATGGTGGCTGCCAGGTGATTGATTACATTTTGGGGGCAACTAGATGCTCCACTTGATAGTTCTAGATGCTGATTCAGGATAATCTGGGTTCTAATCCTATCTGACAGATTTCCTAGATCTAATAATCTGAAAAAGTCACAACCTCCATCAGTTTCAATCTCCTCATCTGTAAATTGGGGCAATAATAGCATGTACCTCATTGTAGAAATCAAGTGAGATAAATAAACACACACACATATAAATACTAATGATAATGGTACTATCTAACATGTATATAGCCCGTCAAACTGTTATATACATGTTAGGTAGTACCATCATCATTATTATTAAATAAAATATTAATATAAAATAATAATTAAATTATTAATAACTTATATTAACAATGATACATGTGTAGTGTATTAGGTTAGGAGACAGGAAGACCCAAGTTCAGATTTTGCTTCAGATATTTGCTAGCCATGTGACTCTGGACAATTTACTTAACCTCTCTCTGCTCTGACTCAGTTTTCCCATCTATAAAACAAGATGTTTGAACCAAATAGACTCTAAGGTCTCTTTCAGCTCTGAATATATTTCTGTGTCAGTATTGCTAAAAAATATGTTCTTTGGGTTGGTTCCATGCTATAGCAGAGGAAGAAGGACTTCTAACTCCTGAAATCCAAGTTCTTCAGGCATTGAAGCAAATAATTCCTAAATCAGCATGCAAGCTAAATCATATTATAAAACACATCTAAATACCTGTATTTATCTAAGCAAAGGATGCTATCAAACAGGAAATGGGGAATCTTTGTACCTTGGGCTAAGGGATCTCTTTAGAAGGGCACAGATGTTTATTGCTTTAGCTGAGATGAGCAACTCAGGAAAAAACTCTTGAGTGGATGTGATTGCCAATTCATTTCTGAATCAAGGTGTCACAAAAGAAAAAGAAAAAGGGAATTCTGGGCTCCCCTTTTTTTTTTTCAAGTGCTCATCCTTCCGATTTCCCCACACCATTTATGCCATCCTGTCAAAGAAGACACATATCAAACTTGTAAAGAGTCACTATTTGTTCCAGCTTCTGTTTTTAATTGACTCACTCTGCTTACAAATATATGATAGAAATGGTTTGCTAACCAAAGGAACCTGCTACACAGGACACCTGGTTTTCTTAATCTCCCAGGTGGTTCTCCAGAATTAATCTTCTAAATTAGCTTTCTCTGAAGGCATAGAGCTTGAAAATCAGCATTTGGTGGGAGTGATAAAGAAAATAAAAAATAAAGCCCCAGAAGCATCAATTTCAAAATTGATATCAATAAAGCCTTTGTTTACTTCTCCTGTTGAAAAAAAAGAAGTCAGGCACTGAATAATCACTTAACACTAGCCACAAACTATGAAATGTAAATATCTTCCCAGGCTCTATGATTCTGCAGATTCAGAATAAATACAAGGCTCCTCAGATCTTAGAGAATACGGAGTCTCTCAAACATTCCTAATTCAAAGATTTTTCTACAAACACACTCTCCCCAAATGAAACCTAATCATTTGTTTAACTTCTGGAGGGGGTGGTGGAATGGCTTATGACATGCTCTTCTTTTCCTCTTATTCTATGTGTGGTGGGGAAATGGAAGTCAATGACATTTATTTTTTCCGAGCAAAATGGACTTTTCTCTTGACTTCTTCTTTCTCAAACTTTCTCTGGTATCTGAAACCAGAATGCCTGATGCCTACAACTTCAGAGACCTTGGTCAAGCCACAAGTTTCCTATGCCTTAGTTTCTTTATCTATAAAATGGAGATAATAATAGCACCTACTCCTAGGAGAGTAAATAGGCAGGTAGGTGATGCTGTAAATAGACCTCAGTTAAAAATCAACCTCAGATGCTGGATTTTGACTCTTGTCAAGTTACTTAACTTTTGCCTACCTCAGTTTCCTCAATTATAAAATGAAGATAATAATAGCATCCACTTCCCAGTGTGGTTTTTGTGAGGATTAAATGAGTTTTTTCAAATATGCCTAGAATATACTCTATGCTTAATAAATGATTGTTTCCTCCTCTCAAATAAATTGATAATATTAGATTTTGTGGTCTCAAAGTTTCTTTCAAGTTGTCCATTCATGAGTCTAGGAATGTTCAACAAGTAGATTTAACTGAGTTTAGCATCTAATTAGCAAGGATGAATGCAGAAATTAGAAAGTCAATAAATAATTTATTTCCTCCCCCTTGCTGTATGATTTCTTACCTTTTCCATAATTCCCTTCTCTTTTAACAGGGGCATCTCTGTCAGTGACCTCAAAGAATCTCAGCCTCACTACGCATATAAGTTATTATTTCAAGGGCTCTATTTCCCCATATTAACTAGTGTCCTGGAGTTTCTCCCCAACATGCCAATTCTCTCCACTCAACCACATTCAATCAATCAACATTTACTAAGTGGCTACTATTCAGCAAGCAAGGACCCATTTCCCTTCTTGCTGGATATTATCTAGCATTCCCAAAGGTTTCAATTGTTACATCTATGACTTCCCAAGTCTTTATACCCATCATTAACTATCCTTCTGAGTTCTATTCTCACATCACTACCTCTACCTGTCTTTCAGACATCTCAAACTGGATATCCCAAAGATGTTTGAAATTCAACATGTTCAAAACTATTCATTATCTTCCCCTCGAAAACTCTCACATCTTCCAAATGTCCTTATTATTGTCAAAGGTACCACCATGTTTCCAGGCACCAAGGCTTGTAACTCCAATATCACCTTTACTACTTAGCTAAAATCAGCACATATATCCAATTTATTTCCAAGGCTTACCATTTCTTCCTTCCCAACATCTCTCTTCGGTGTCCCCTATTCTCTATTTATACACCCACTCACTCACTCCTTTGTGTGGGCCCTCATCACAGAACTTCTAGACTGTTGCTGTAACCACTGATATAGACTGTCTCCTTATTGATGGAGATAAAGGTCCAGCCCTGTGCTGGTTTATTCAGGCAATGGCAAATAAGGACCCTGAAAATTCTTATAATAATTCTGGCAACCAATGAAGGGGCTGCTGGCTAGGCGTTGCTCAGATTCTCATCTTTTAAGAACTTTTAACCGATGGAGACAAGGCGATTTAACCATTTGGGAATTTCCAGAGCATAAGAACGAAGAGGACAGATCAAGTTGCAGTCTAGCACCTTTTTGTGCTCTGAACTGAGAACACTACAGAAACAGGTTGGTGATTTGTGATCCTGTGTTGTCTGTCTTTCTTATCACTTGTGCATAAGAACACTTTGTATTTCACCTGGAAGGTCTCTTTTGTTTTCTGGCTGAATATTTGGGGAGGACTGGGCTTCTTCTGACCCCATTGCTCTTTCATCTTATTTTATGAAGGCAAATGAACAAGAGACTTATCTGTCTGATCAATGACAGTCTGTCATTTGCGATTACCGTGTTGTCTTGACTACACTTCCTTGCTAAATTTTCTGTTTTGTTTTTAAGGTAATGAAAAACTTGAGCCATTAATAGGATTCTTATCAATAATAATAAACTAATAAAAATTAAATTAAATTTCAAAAATAATGATACAAAACTGCCAGGGTCCTCGATTGTGACTTGAATAAATATGGAATTCTCAGTGTTCCCTTGCCAAATAATTTGGGACAGAGGTTACATTGGGTATAATGGCCTCGAATGAGTATCCCAACTCCCTGACTCTTCTCATTCCAATTCATCCTCCACTCAGTTGCCAGAGTGATTTACCTAAAACACCAATCTCACCATGTCCCTTCCCTCTTCAACCAATGACTGTGGCTCCCTTTTATCTCCAGAATATGCCATAATTAATATAATATATTATAATCAAATACATGTGATGTACAAAATAATACTGCCATATTTCCATAGAATATGGCAGTATTATTTTGTACATGACATACAACATAACATAATATAATTAATATGATATATTTGTTTTTAAATATCTTCACAAATTGGTCCCTTCCTACTTTTCTAATCCTCTTACACTTTATTTCCCTCATTGCACACAACAATCCATTGGTAACTGCCTTCTTGTTGTCCCTCCACAGCACTCCTTTCACTGACTGTCCCCCATGGGTGGAAGGATTTTCCTCTACAGCTCTACCTTTTGGTTTCCTTGGTCAGAATCAGTTTAAATCTCATACTCTTCAGGAGGCCAGGCTTTTTCAGGTTTTCACTCCTTATTCCAACTCTACCACTGCTAATTCCTTCCTTCTGACCTCTTATTTACATTGCAAATTTCTTGGGTTTTACTTTCTTTTCACCTTGTTTCCTCCATTAAACAGAAGCTTCCTGAAGGCAGGACCCAGATTTTGGACTTGATGTGCATTTCCCTGTTCTGGTACATAGTAAACACTCAATAAATGCTTCTCGAGTGACTAAATTGTTCTTGCCTCTTTATTTGTTCACATAGTCATAGAGCAATCTCTCTGGTGAAGCTATGAATACTGATTGCAAGGCCAGAACAATATCTCTCAGGTGCTCTCGAAGACAAACATATCAACCCCCTACTGGTCATGTTATATTATTAGATGGTTACCTTGTTAAAAGTAAAATCTAAAATTACTTCATGAATTCCCTCAAATGTAGGAATTGCCTAATTAATTCATCAGTCAGCTCCAAGATCTTATTTATGTTTATAAAACCAGAAGCTGTACCATCCCAATCACTACCATCAACCACTCAGAAGTGCCTACTTTGAAAAAGACCCAGCACTTTGGGGCACATTACAGTAGGTAATTGAATATGCATCCAGAACAAAAATATGTATCCAGTAGCCAACTCTTCATTCACAGCATGACCAGTTTCCATATGGATGACACCATTGCCAAGTACATTTTCAAAACCTATTACTGGTGCTATTTTCACTTCTCTTCATTTTTTCCCCTAAACAGATCATCTGAAAATGGGTGATGAGGGCAAATAAGTGGCTTTGCAAATGAGAGTGTATCTACATGTCTCAGCCTGGGGTCATGGTGCCCTTGGCACTGAGAGTCTATGGAAAAAGGAAGCTCAGGCTGAGTCTATGCGGGCTAAGCAAGGAGGATCGTGTTCTCCTCATTTCTGCCCTCTCTAAGTGAATGGAGCCATCATCAGGGATCAAAGTTGTTGTTTGTGCAAATAAGACTTCCAAAAGAGCTGACCTATATTTACAAATGTTAAAGACAAGGAATGATCAGGGAGTTGCAAATACAGTGTCATATCATCACTACCGCTATCACTAGATGAAGAAGAGCAAAAATAATGGGAACAGTGTTTGAAAAGGAACATGAAAGAAGTAAAATCTAGTTTAAAATAAGGTTTTAAATTTATTTTGAAGAAATGGCACATTAGGAAAATCAAACATGGTAAAAACAGAGGGCTCCCCAGGAAGCTCAGAACTCCCTGGGAATTAGAGAATCATGTGGAAGAGGCAAGATGGGGAGGACAGGGAGAAGGGAACTGGATATAGGATCAGAGTTCCAATCTCATTTGGGCCTCATGTTATCTTTATTACATTAGACCAGTGATTCCCAAAGAGGGTGCTACCACCCCCTGGTGGGTGCTACAGTGATCCGAGAGGCAATGATGGCCACAGGTGCATTTTATCTTTCCTATTAATTCCTATTTAAATTTAAAAAAATAATTTCCAGGGGGCTAAGTAATATTTTTTTCTGGAAAGGGGGCGGGAGGCCAAAACAGTTTAGGAACCACTGCATTAGACAAATCACTTCATCCTCTCAACATGCCAGTCTTCCTCCCCCCAATTCAGTAATAGCTGTGATCTTCAAATCCAGCCTCAGACACTTCCCAGCTGTGTGACCCTGGGCAAGTCACTTGACCCCCGTTGCCTACCCTTACCAATCTTCCACCAAGGAACTAATTCACAGAAGTTGAGGGTTTAAAAAAAAAAGGAAAAAAAAAAGAAAGTAATAGCTGTGATCAAACAGAAAACTCTCTAGAATTTAAAGCCCTCTCTAGCTTCAACTTTCTTATCTGTAAAATGAAAAGGTTGGTCTTAGGTTCCTTTCAGCTCTAAGTCTGTGATCCCATTACCCTAAAATTGACTGCTCCAAGAATGAATATTTTCCTCTTTGCAAAAAGTCTTTAAGCAAAGCCCAAGTAAGTACATGTCAGGAGTGTGGTAGAGAAGATTGTTGTTCAGTTAAATGTGTGACTAAATGACCTTCAAGATCCCATCCAAATGACATTTTACCAAATGCTGAAGGGATCATCTATTAGATAATATAACAGATATCATGAAAATCATGAAAGAAAGAAAAGGAATTGGGCTCAAAGTAAGAGATAACAGGTGGATAGTCTAAGGATTCTGAGACATTATCATGAGATCATGAGATATTAAATGAAGCAAAGGGAGAGTCAATCATATACGCAGGAATTCTAGAAGGATATGGTCAAGAATATCACAGAATGAAATGAAGATGGGTTGCAATATTCATCAACGGATCACTAATGAAGTATAAAGAATAGAAGCAAATTTAAAAACCTGTGAAAGAAAATTTTGGAATTCCAGAAGACCTGAAAAAAAACTAGCCTTCACCTAAATCGTGAATGCCTTTAACAATAGCATTCACAGTGGTCATCACTCCAGTCTCAGTTGGTTGACCCCAGTGACAGTAAACTCACTTCCTTGTGAGCAGGCCAAATACAATTACAATTTTTCATTTTTTGGAACTTCTTCCTTACAAATAGTTAGACTCTGTCTTCTTCTCAATAACCCTCAGTGGTCCTTGTTCTATACTCTGGAGTGATATATCTGTTTCATCTTCCACATGAAGAGAGCCCAGTTAACCAGAAGACTGTAGAGTGAGTATGCATGAATGGTTTTGTTCCAGTTACTGAAAAACATTCTGAACTTTCTAGCAGATAACTTGGAAAAGAAGAACATCCCCACTGTAATTATTCAGAGTATTGAATGAACCTGGGAAGATTCATGAGTGCATAAGTCTTTCCAGCAGATTCCATTAAAACAATAACCTTTTCTCACAGCTTATTTCTTATGCCTCTATGGGTAAAGGACATTGAACTTTGAAATAAATTCCCTTTGGCAAAGTTTCCAGCTCTAAGGACTTTTTGGTATTGATATAACAAAGAGAAAAGGGCTTCAAGACAACCAGTTATTTAACTCTGGATTTTGTTAGTTTGTGATGAGACCTCTAAAAAATAATTACCCCCCGACCTCATTTGTTTTAACTGATACAGAGTGAAGTAAGCAGGACCAAGAGAACTATTTGCAAACTGATTGCTGGTATATAAACAGAAAGAACACTAAAAGAAAGTTGAAGGCTGGCATTACTGTGACTTTCTTGGCCCTAGAGAAGAAATGAGGAAATAGCTTTCTCTTTTGGTTAGAGAGGGAGAGGGTGACGGGTACAGAATTCTGCACATGCTTTGAGATATGATTGCTGTGGTGTTTGGTTTTACTTAATGTGTTCTTCTGTGTTACAAAAGAAGGATGAGGCAAGCAGCTTCTCCATGTGGGCAACTGATGCTAATAGAATCTGACATCATTCTCAACACCTTATTGCAGGATGTGTGCAAATCAGGGTTAAATCTGAGATCCCAGAAATTGTAGTTTTATCAGAGGCTGATGTTTTACCATCCCTCTTGGATGCTCACTGCTAACCATGTTACGATGACTTTCTTTGTTACTGGGTGATTGGACGAGGAGCTGGAGGGAGGCTATCCCCAGAAATGCCTTTGAGATAAAAACAAAATGTTCATTTACCATAACAGAATCATGATACTGAATCATAGCTCCAATAATTTCTGGCTCAGTTCTCTCAAATACCATCATTCTGTAATATCCTATTTGCCCCTCAGGGTATGAATGGATACTGGGATGGTCTCATTCCCTCACAAGGAAAACTTGCTCAGTATATGGACAAGAAGAGCAAAGTCAAATGCTGCCAGAGATAAATGGTTGCTCCCCGCTAACCCAAGCCCTGAGCCATTCAAGACTCTGCTTCTCACAAGGATCCTCAGGTTCCATCTCTGCAAAGATGTGACTGAAGTTGGAAGATTTTAAACATAAAATGGAAGTCTCTCATGGTCTCATTAGCTGTGACCAGCATTGGCTGCCAGACACCTTTGTCCACCCAGGCATCATGGTGAGACATCAAAGCCTGGCTGATGGACACTTCCATAATGGGGTTCATTTCTTCTCCTTTCCAGGGCAGGAGAAGGAACATGGCTTAGTAATGAGACTAATAATGTATGGCCAAGAGGGATGGTGAAATTGTGATACTGGTCCAGCCATGATCAAAGAGAAAGAAGTTTCAAACTTGGCTAGAAAATGTCTTATAGTCAGGCTCCTCCTAATGATGGCCAACTCCACCAGCCCCAGGAGGTTCTGTAGAAGTAGCTTCCCCTTCCTTCAATGAACACATAGGTCATCATACTGGAGAGGAATAAGACTTATTCTGCTTGGCCCAGGAGAACAAAAATAGGGGAAATACTGGGGGGAACTAAATAAACCATAAATAAATAAACAAACAAACAAACAAATAAATAAATGAAAAGCGAATAAGCAAATAAATAAATAAATAGATAAATAAATAAATAAATAAATAAATGAAGAGGCTATGAAGTAACAACTCAAATCTTCTGTGTAATTCTTTAAAAACTGAGTTTCTTATTAGACAATTACATTCATAAGAAAGAATAGTTTTTGGATAAAGCTGTCTCAGAATTGGAATTGGTTACATTAGAAGTGTGTATTTGGGGAGGGGAAGTTGCCTCTATTTGAAGTTCCTCATAAAAAGGTTGGAACAATTTTTGTCAGGAAAAGGAGGATCTTTAAGTCTTTGACATGTAGGGGTTGCCTTAGATATCCAAGGATAATAAAATTATGGATGTAGTCCTGGAAGAGACCTTAAAGATGTCTAATCCAATTCCCTCATTTTTTTAGATAGGGAAAAAAACCCCTAAAAGATGTTAAGTGACACCCTTAGGATCACACAACTAATAAATAGATCAGCTCCAACTGTAAACTTCTAATCCTATGCTTTGGGGTACATACAATTACAGAACCTCTAAAACAAAAATATATGTGAAACATGAACTCTAGGATAGATTTATAAATTTAAAATAAAATTAGATATGAACATTTAGAAAGACAGATATGGATGATGCAGAAATTGGAGCTGGATAATTTCTAACCTGAGGACCAACACATTTTTGGTTTTAAGTGTTGTGTATAGGCAATTGGTTTGGTTGTCATTGGCCTCATTCTCCTAGAAATGGAATAAAGGAATCCTTCTCCTTAATTGAGAGTTCAGTCAGTTCATTGGTTCTTATTAATTGGGGTCACTGACTTGCCTTCATTCACCTTCTGGTCACTCACACTTTCAAACTTTGATTACACTTTCATGTTTCTCTCTTCTGGAATGGTTTCAAGCAGTGATGCATAATTAGCAGGCAGGAGTTAATTAAAATTTTTAATTAAAATGAAAAATTCAATCCATGGTACTAAACTTCACCTTCTTAGGCTAGTGGTGCTCAATGCTACTCAATGGAATCATAGCTGAGGGAATTTTCTTAGAGATTCTAAAATTGAGCCAGCTTGAGAGTCCCTGTAAAAACCAGTTGAGTGAAGAATAATTTCAAGATGGCAGGCATTCCAAGAAAATTATCATAGGGACATGTAAAACCATGTTCTATGAGAAGTAAAGTGATTGCAAATGTCTAGCCTTCCTAGGGGGAACATAATGAGTGCTTTTAAATATTTTAATGAGCTATAATGAGAAGGATTCAATTTATTTTTCATTCCCCCAGAGGGTAGATCTAGAGCCAATGCACAGAAGTTATAAGGAGAAAGATTTTGACAGAATACAGGGAAGAATTTCAGAAGAGTACCATTGATAAATGGGATGGGGAGAGAGAGTTTACTATTATTATAGATATTTGAAAAAAATAGACCACCACTTATCTAGGCTGTTGAGGAAGGGATTAACATTTCCATTCATTCATTTATTTATTCATCTGACAATGTCAGCAGACATTTATTAAGTGCCTATTAGTCCAAGTCGCTATGCTATGTTCTGGGAAAGATGAAAATGTAATTTAAGGCATGCTGTTTGCCTTCATAATGTTGAAATCTGTCGAGGATTGAGTTAAGTGACTTCTGAAGTCCTAACTATTTCTCCTATTGAAAAATATAGGGGATAGTAAAGTGGCTCAGTGATTTGAGAGCCAGGCCCAGAGATGGGAGGTTCAAATCTGACCTCAGACACTTCCTACCTGTGTGGCCCTGGGTAAGTCATTTAACCACTGTTGCCCAGCCCTTACTACTCTTCTGCCTTAGAATCAATACACAGTATTAATTCTGAGATGGAACGTAAGATATATAAATTTCCTCACATTTCATTTGTATCTAGTTGCCTTGGTCTTTTTCCCTTCACAACACAGAGAGGTGGATGGGGTGAGGATGAAAACAAAACAATGTACATTTTCTATAACACTAGTCACTAGTGGTACATCGAATGAAAAATAAAAGCTAGAGTTATTTCCATTGGAAATACAATTTTATATTAAAGCAAAATGTGCAAAATATCTTAATGTAAATAGAAAACTCCAAACAAGGAAAGCTCCTCAGAAGTAGAAAGGATGGACTTTTCATTATCAGACTTCTCCAAGCAAAGGTTGGATGCTCAATTGTCAGGGGATTCTTATTCAGGAAAGGGTTTGACTAGTTTATCTCTCAGATTCTCACCAACTCAGAGATTCTTTGCTTTTGAACCCTTTATGCTAGGTGGTCTGACAAAGTTGATAAAAGCACATCCTTGGAGCCAAAGAAACCTGGGCTCTGGTTCTATTCCTGACTGATATTAGTTGTGTTGTGTGGGCATGTCACTAAATATCTCAATGGCCCAGCAAACTTCTAAGACTATAGATTACAGGTGCTTTTTGGATCTTCATTGGTGGAGGGAGATTTCGTGTTGGGATTCTTCATCTTGATGAAATTATATTCCTGGACTCATCTGTGCTAGATATGTTTGGGGGAAGGGAAAAGTTGAATAAATCCAATAAATAATATTTTCCTTCAAAAACAAATGGTAAGGCCAATGTGCTATGAGGAATAACTTCCATATGGTTCAGCACAGTCTTATTAAATCAAGTTCACCTAATGTTAATCTTTCATTCTGTTCAGAAATCCCAGCTTTATCTTTTTAGAATGCACAATGCCTAATTTTAAATTATACTTCTTGCATTCTCATTTACATATGTGCGACAATAACAGTAAAACAAGTTGTGTAGGCTAATTCTTGCCATTTCTTGTACTAACCCCCCCTTTTCTTTCTCCCTAGTCAAATCCCTGTTGCTCCCCCGCCCAGGGCCTTGTGAACTATGCCCTGATGAGTCCAGTTCACCATAATCTTTACCCATCTAAACTCTTAGAGTATCCATTATTTTAACCTATATAATATCTATAGGCTTTGGGACTCAAAGAAATCTTAGAGATCATCTAGTTTAAACTCCTCCTTTTACATATGAGGAAACTGAGACCTGGAAAGATTAGTTCATGTGTCCAAGGTCAGGGAGAGAGTAGGAAGGAGGGCAAAAATTTTATCTATACATTATAAGATTTTCTACCAATTCACAACTGTTCCTGAAGGATGGTGGCTTTAATCAATTGAAATAGATGGGCAGGTCTAGGGAGATGATGATAATGAAAAGCTCTTGGGGCAAATTGCCCCAAAGAAAGGTAAAACTGATGCAGGTGTGTCCCTCCGGCAGTCTTTCTTCTCTAAGAAAAAAGGTAAAATAGGAAGGAAAGATGAAAGGAAAATGCTAAGTCAAGAGGAAGATGAATTAATATATATGGGCACTCATCTTAAAATGAATGTTCTCAGCTCTTCTTCTCTATAGCTGTGGGGCTCCACTTCGAAGAGAGTCTGCTTGGTCAAAGCCTTACAGAGACTTCCCCTTCATTGGCCAGCTGTCAATGAACAATGCCAAAGTTGATGCTGTCAATGACTACCCAGCCCTTGATTCTGTGCTACTCTATGCCCCTGTTGTATCAAGGGTTTGAGTTTTCTTTCCTCAGCTACACAGGATAACTCTGAGCCCAGGGATCACAATCCTTCTTTTGAATTCACATTTATACCTGAGCTACTAGGAAGTCTCTAGAGTCAGCAGCATGGAAATGCAAGTTTATAAATTAGGATTTTGTGAAGAGGACAATCTAATAATGATGTGCAGGAGGTTGGGCATCCACGTCATCAAGACTGTGTGTACCTAGCAAAAGGAGGTCTTTTATCAAAGCCAAACTAAAAGATCTATAGAAATTCCTGGCCGATCTCTGGAAGACTTGCAAAAGACTAGGAGCAAAAACCAGACAGGATATGAACATCAGGATGGGTTATAATCTCTGCTAGATGAAGGAATCATGCATATATTCCTCACCATCACAGATCCTTTGAAATCATGAATTCTTTGCATGTGACATATTCCTGGAGGATTAGGTCACTCTACATTACTTTTCTGTATTCCTCAACATTTAGAGGGTTCCTCTTCATTCAAAGCATAGTGTAACTGATTGTTTGTTGGCTATCCAAATCAATTCAAGTAAATCCAACCCAATCCAATAAAGCATTTATTGAATGTCTATCATAGAGTAGGGAGCATGCTACCAACTAAGACTAAGTCTAGGAGCAAGTCAGAGAAAGTGTTACCGGGAAAAGTGCTGGCCTTGGAGTCAGAAAGACCTGGCTGAGAATCCTGCCAACCACTCTTAGTCTCTGTGTATCCCATAATGACTTATTTAATTTTGCTTTGTCTCAGTTTCCTCACTTATAAAATTGATGGAAGAGAAACTACTTCCTGAGGTTATTGGAATTAAATCAAAGCACAACACTGTAAGATTAAAAATTAATATCCAAATACTCCAAGTATTATATTTAATAAATGTATTAATAATAACTTGAAGCAAGAGGAAAGTTAAAAGCTAGAGCAATAGAAAAAAAAAAAAAAGAGCCAACCCAGTCATGGTCACAAGGGAAGAGAGCGTGAGGGCGGGGTTACACGACTATATATAAAACGTGAACACGCAACGTGTTGGAGAGAGGAAAGGGATGCTGTGAGATGTAGTTCAAAGGTACAAAATTTCTATTTACACAACACCAACCTTAAAGTGCTACACAAATACTAGTTATGATGATGATGATGATGATGATGATGATGATGATGATGATGATGCTACCAAAATCGCCTCCAACTCTATTGGTCTGTGATTCGGTGATATTTCAAATAAAACAGCATGGCTAACATATTGTGGGAAATGACTACAATTCAGCACTGCCCTATTTAATTTAGCAACATCAAAAACATGCTTACTATTTTTAAAAAAAGACACATTTTATTTGTTCAAGGTAAAAGCAGCAAAGAGAAACCTCCCTAACTACCCCTCTGTCTCCTTTAATCCCCGTTTAATTCTCAATTGTATTTCAAAAATGGTTCTTTGCCTCTTCCTGACAATTTCATATTTAAATAAAAACAAGAGTTGGAAAGCACAGGAGAAGAGAAAATGAAGAAAAGTCAGGCTTGAAGAAATGCGGTGAGATTTTAAAAGGGAAGCTTTAGGGTTTTTGATCCAGTCAAGTTTAAAAGAAAACTGTCCTTAAGCAGAGTGGAAATTGGCTTGTCCATCAGATTTTCCAAGAAGGAGTATGTTTGTTTGTCTTGTCTCCTTTTTGTTTGGCTTTCCTTGTGCTAAAAACAAGTTGAGAGGTTCATAAGTCAAGAGTATCACCTTTGAAAAGCAATAAAATATTTTATGTTTGAGGCCAATTTCACTTTACTCTTGGGTCGTTGCTTGTTACCCAGACTCTGTATTTCTTCATTAGTCAGACTCCTCATAGCTAAGGATTACAGGTGAGATAAATGATTCCCATTATCCACTGGTACTATGACTCCTTCCTTCGTAGCCTCAGTGGGGCTCAGATAAGAGTCCTATGTGAGCCCCTGGATAGAGAATGATTCATTGCTCAGTTCACCACCTCCAACACTTGCTTCCACCATGACAGAGAGAGGGGCCAGTCAAGTACCCTCAGCACCCCATCCTACTTCTTCTTCCCCATTTCATGACCTGTCCTCAGTTACACATTGGTTTGCTTTTCAGTGAAATTGCCATGAGATCAAACTCCACTTAAGAACAAAAAGACGGAAAAGAAATCACTGGGGGAAAAAAAAAGGATAGTGTGGTATCTTGTTCAGTGCTTGGATATGGAGACTGAGGATGTGGCTTGGAATTCTTAAAAAACAAACAAAAATACCCTTACTTTCTGTCTTAGAATCAATGCTAAGTATTAGTTCCAGGGCAGAAAAAAGGGCTTGACAACTGACGTTAAGTGACTTATCCAGGGTCACACATTTAGGAAGTGTCTAAGGTTAATTTCAACTGATACATGACACTGAGCAAGTCACTTCACTTTCCTGATTATCAGTTTCCCAACCTGTAAAAATAGTGAAATAGACCTAGAATTCTCTCTTTTAAAGATTCTCCCAACTCTAAAACCTTTAAAATCATGAAATTTAGCTCACCACATTAGCCCACCCTTGCTCAAAATTCAGCATGGCTACATTAAAGCACTTAAAGCCTTTCACGCCAAAACTCCCAGGCTCATTTCACCTAGTTCTCCTTTGTGCAATTTCTGTTCCCTTCTGCCTAGCCACAATATTCCAATTCCTGTCAGTCTATGTCTACAGGGGGAGTACCCATGGCTTGAATGTCTTCCTCCCTCAGAGAATCCTTTACTTACTTCCAAGCATAGCTCAGATGCCATTTTTTTCTGATTTGGAATTTTTATTTTATTAATTAATTTAGAATATTTCATGGTTACATGAATCATGTTCTTTCCTTCCCCTTCTCCCAACCCCCTCCCATAGCCAATGAGCAATTCCAATGGGTTCTACATGTGTCATTGATCAGATGGCATTTTTCTAAGAAGCCCTTTCCCTAATTCCCAATCATTAGGAGTCATTCCATCTGGAAATTACTTTGTGTTACTTGGCATATGTATGCAGCCATGACTCTGGGGTTAAAACTACTGGGCCTGGAGTCAGGATGACCTGAGTTCAAATTCAGCCTCAGATATTTGCTAGTGTGTCCTTGGAGAAGTCACTTAACTTCTGATTGCCTAACAAAAGGACCAACTGTATCTCCTGGAAAAGAAAATGGCAAACAATTTTGGGATTCTGAACCAGAAAACCACATGGATAGCTTTGGTTCATGGGGCCATGAATATGTGAACACAGCTAATAGCAATTCTTTGCATATATTTAGAATGTCCTCTCTCGGGTATATGGTGCATTCCTCCAAAACAGTGGTTCCCAAACTTTTTTGGCCTCCCACCCCCTTTCCAGAAAAAATATTACTTAGCCCCTTGGAAATTATTTTTTTAAAATTTAATAGCAATTAATAGGAAAGATAAATGCACCTGTGGCCATCACCGCTTCCCTGGATCACTGCAGCACCCACCAGGGGGCGGTAGCTCCCACTTTGGGAATCACTGCTCCAAAAGAACGTAAGTTCTTTGAAGGCAGGGACTATTTCTGCGTATTCGCCTGTGTTTATAGAACCTGATCCATAATAGATGTGTAATACATGTCTGATGAAACCAATAAACTACCCACTTTTCCTGAACCTGTGGATGTGGAGTAAGAGGAAGTGGGTGCCTTAGTGTTTTTATTTAAGTTTGTTTAGAACCCCTTGAAGAGGAATTCCAGTCTGATACCTGAAAATTTCTTCCTGAGCAGAATTCTCAATGAATGAAAAAATCCCAGCCCGATCAGTGTTCTGTAGCACACTGAGTGTCTGCAGAATGGTCCAAATCCCCAAGATGAAAGAGAAGCACCTGTGACTTCAATCCCTCCCCCCCCCCCCTTCCCATAGGGAACAAAGACACCTGGCACTGCTATACAACACTTCTCTCTTTCATGACAACATGGGCCAGATCACAAGGCCAGCTCTTCCTTTGCTTCTTCTGTGAAATAGGAAAAGTCTTTGCCCTACCATGGCAACGTCTCCCTTTTCAGCACACATGCCCTTCATACCTCAATGCACCATCTCTTCCGGGCACCACTGTTTGCACTGCTCATTGAACTCTGAATTCTAATTCTTTGCCTCTGAGAGCCCAATGCAAAGTGCTCTTACTATTAGGGGAATTTAGCATTGCATGTCAACAGGCTCAGAAGGCGGTAATGTCATTTCTGAAACCTAAGTGCTCCTGCCTCGAAGCTTAACAAGACACAAACTAGAACTCCATCTCCCTTAATTCTGCCACTATTTATGTAAGTGCTCAGCACTGTCAACACAAGGTAATTCCACAAAACATAATGGAAGAACTTTACCCCACATCTAGCATTGCTGGAAAATTGCTAAAAAGCTGAGCTGCACAGAATTTGGAAATTTTTCCATTTTATCTTCCTCTGAAGAACTGAATCTTTAATACAGATGTTACTGGAAAAGGCAGGACAATTAATTTCCAGTTTTAAAGAGATTATTCCAGCTTAAATTTTGGATCCTAATATCTTTCCTTAAAGTTTGGTATTAGAGTGTTCAGAGAGGAAGGCTTTTTACAGGTTATTTAAGCCACCATTTTCATTTGAAAGAGGAGGAACCTCCATTTTTTAGGCAGGTAAATCACTTACAGTCTCTGAGTCTCAGTTTTCTCTCGGTACAATAAAGGGGTTAGAGACTAGTTGATCTCAAAGGTGCCTTCAAGTTCTAAAACTATCATCCCTGGGGGACAGTGGATGACACAATTGGGATTTAGGTTCCTACTAGGAATCCAGTGAGGTGTTTGTTAGCCTACACTGCCTCCTCCTTTCAGAAGTTGGGTCAGTGGGAAAACCAGGGAAATAGCTATTCTGAGTCAATATAGAATCGTTTTCCAGTGCCTGATATGTGGAAGGTGTGATGGAAGGTGATGGAGGAAATATTCATGCAAAAATTCACACAATTCCTTTCTCTAGAGATCTTAGTATTTGCCAGGCCAAATCAACAGACAGATTTATTCTGCAAGAACTTGATAGTAATATATTTTAGAAGGTTTCAGGTTGTCGTGGGTTGCCTATAAAGATGATGAAATGTCAAATGTATTGTAAATGGGATTCTTGGCCAGATAGGTATAGGAAAGTACGGCCTTTGAGATCCTTTCAAGCTCTGAGCTTCTCATTTTCGGGGAATTGATTACTTCAGGAAGGAACGATGAGGGATTAGAGGATCAGAGAAGACTTCATGAAGGAGGAACTTGAGAGGATAGGTTGAATTTTGACAGACAAAGAAGGGAGAGAGAGAGAGTTTTAGAAGGGTAAGGGATAAAAAGAGCCAGGAGAAAGGGGGACAAAAGCATAAACATTTGGGAAACACAATGAATAGTCTACTCTTACTGTTCTATAGGCCACATATAGAAGCAACGGTGAGTCGCTTCTATAAATAAAGATTAAAAACAAATCCTACAAGTCTCTGAATGTCAGGCAAATGAATTTGGACATTTTTTGGTAGGTTACCTATGGAATGATTGAAAAGTTCTGAACATGAGGGGTACCTAGGTGGTTCAGTGGATAGAGATGCAGGTCTACATCAGGAGGACCCAAGTTCAAATCTGGCCTCAGAATCTTCCTAGCTGTGTGACTCTGGGCAAGTCACTTAACTCTAATTGCATAGCCCTTACTCCTCTTCTGCCTTGGAACTAATATTTAGTATCGATTCTAAGACAAAAGATATGAGTTAAAAAGAAAGTGTCTGAGCATGGAAATTATATGATCTGAGTTCTGATATGAGAAGCTATCTCCTAAGTAGATTCGACATCCATTCATAATTAAAAACAAAGCAATTTCAGATTCTTAAGAATGTGATTTGATAATTCAAGCCCTTCTAGCTCTAAATCTGTGATCTCATGAATTGTGTTTATTAGATGACTCCAGTGGTCCAAAAATGGGATGCAGAAGACAAAGCTAAAACAGTTCCTCTTTTCAAAGAACCTACATTCTACAGAATAAAGACAAACAACTGAGAATCCAGTTTTCCTTGAATATCTATGTCATGCCTGGTATCACAATGAGATTCATGGGCATCGCTGAAAAGTTTCAGTCTGCATATATGATCACGGGTCACTGAACTGTTCATTGGATGAAGTAGGCTGAGCCTTAGAGCTTGGAAGCTCCTATCACCCTCCATTTCCATCATCCTCATGTTCTTCTTACCATCAGTTTAGATCAAGTCAAGTTTGACCATTCATGGTTGTCAGGTGACTTATTCCACTAAGGAGAACTGCATGAATTCAATGTCAGGGACTTCTCTGTGCATGATTTCATTTTCTGCCTTTCTATTATTCAAAGTGGTTTAGCTCAACAAAGTGAGTTTGGTCCCAAGTCATTCACATCCCAAGCCAAGGGTTCTAGTGTTCAGGATCATGGAGGAAAAAGAATTGAATTACATCAACTAATGAATCCAGGAAAAGAAACCAAAAACCAAAACCAAAAAAAGAAACCAACTCTCATGGGTTTATTTCTTAGATGTGACAGTTGATAAGTGAACAACACATATAAAATTGTGTGGAAATCTCTTTTGATGTGCCCCAAGTTCTATTTAAGCATTAACTCCCATAAAAGGCTTTTCCTGAGTCCCTGCTACTAACGTTACATGAAATGACCTTTAATTTTACTCAGAATGTAGATTATAACAAATTGTGCTCATTGCTTATCCAATTGTGTTATAGTGTAAGCGTTGAGGGGTTACTTCATTTTTCTTTCGGCAGACTCATAGTAAGGTCTTAAGAAATTGCTATTTTTTTATTTAACAAAGTCATAACTCATCATTCTGGTTTCTCTTTTGGCATGGAGAAATACAGATTCTCTGATTTGGAAAGATTTTAGAAGCCATCTGGTTTGGTCCAATTATGCCCAAGAATTCCCACTGCAATAACTTGATAGGAATCATCCAGTTTTGTCTCTGCCTGAAGATCTCATGTAATCCTCATAAATCCTACTAAGGCATCTCAATTCACTAAGGAAAGTCCTTTTTAACAGAAGAGTAAAATAAAGATCAATGATGGGGGAGGCATTTCCAAAGGTTGTGACAGCAACAAATATGAGCCGGACCTAACTCCAGATCCAAGGTTTTCCTCTAGGCTTCCTCTCAATAGTGAGAACAACGTCCATCATATCTACCTCATCATGATAATCCTTCCAAATGGATCACTCTTTGGGAGGGAGACTTACTGGCCATGTCATCTTGTTCATAATCCATTTGCTTTTGCTTCAGCCCTCTCTAGGAAAGGGACCTGGCCCGATTCCCTAAACTGGCCCTCCTTTTCTGGTCCTGCATAAGGTTCACCATTTGTTGATTTCTTTCCTTCTGGGATAAATTTTTTTTAAAGCAAACTGTGATTCCCTACTGTAAGGCTATATTCGATGAGTTGTTGGTATCTTATCAATTGGCCAAAGAAGCTTTGAAGCTTCTGTGTTATTTTCCCATGTTCACTTAGTCATGCTTCATAAAGGGCTAGTTTTTAGCATGAATGAATTCATTTCAAAGACTCTCTGGAACTGGCTATTCTTTAGGTTGACTACAAAGGTGGCCACTTCCTCCCTAGCCTTAACCAAAAGGGCTGCATTTTAAATAGCTCCCATTAAATGAGTCTACGATGCTTTGGGGTTAGGAAAACCAGCATCTGCTGCACGAGACCCAAGAGCAGAGTTGTCAATAACTGCAACAACCAAATTTTTTTTTAAAAAATCTGATCCCCAAAGCAGATTTATAAAACTTTTATCTTCCAAAATTCAGATCTCTTCTTCATGGATGAATAGAACCACGTGCAAATACATACTAAAATAAAATAAATTATACTTATTTCTGGAAGTTGATTTCACACAACTCCTTTATTTATTCTCTAGTTCAACCAAATTGGCCTACTTGATGTTTGCAGAACGTGGCATTCCATCTGCCTTCTCCATATTTGTGCCCAGGCTGCTCCAGGATCTGGAATGGTCTCCTTATTCACCCAGACCTCTCAGAACATCTACCTGCATTCAAGACTCACATCAAATACTATTCCTCCAAAATTCTGTTGAGGAGCTGGGTGGCACAGTGCATAAAGTGCCAGGCCCAGAGTCAGGAAGACTCATATTCCTGGGTTCAAATCTGGCCTCAGACAATGATTAGCTTATGTGACCGTTGACAAATCACAACTTTTTGTCTTAGTTTCCTTATCTGAGAAATGGACTGAGGGAGGAAATGGCAAACAGCTCCAGGATCTTTGTAAGGAAAACCCGAAAAGGGATCACAAAGAGTCAGACGTGACTGAAAATGGGTAAACATAAAGAGCTTTCCTGGTTCCCTTCCCCAGTTTCGTCACCTTATCCTTCCAGAAATTATTTTGTGTTTTATATATACCTACATAAACATATGTATGCGTGTGTGTATACGCATGAGAGAAGAGGGAATATATTTGTGTGTATCTGTATATACACACGCTTTTTTTTTTTTTTTTTTTTTTTTTTTTTTTTTTTAAAACCCTTACCTTCCGTCTTGGAGTCAATATTGTGTATTGGCTCCAAGGCAGAAGATTGGTAAGGGTAGGCAATGGGGGTCAAGTGACTTGCCCAGGGTCACACAGCTGGGAAGTGTCTGAGGCCAGATTTGAACCTAGGACCTCCCGTCTCTAGGCCTGACTCTCAATCCACTGAGCTACCCAGCTGCCCCCCACACGCTTTTTTAAAAGCTAATTTATATACAGGCTGTTTCCCTGTTTCAATAGAAGCTCTTTGAGGAAAACACTGATTCCCTTTTGATTTTTTTATTCTCAGTACCCAGCAGAAGGTTTAGCACAGTGAAGTTGCTTAATAAATGTTTGTTAAACAGAGGATAACCCCGAGATCCATTCCAATGAGTCATCTAGCTCCAGCTCAAGATATTAGAGCTGACTTTAAAAAATAATGTCAACAATAAGGATGAAATTGGGCCTCCGCTTTATTTGCTACAGGGAACTCCTTGTTGAGAGGAAAACCCTTTGCGACACAGCACTGGTATCTCCTCTTCGAATTGTAGTTTTAGAAAGTGACTTAAAGCCAGAAGAGATCAAATGACTCGTCCAGGATCACATCATCTGAACGTCAGAGGTGAGACTCGAACTTAGCTCTTCTTGGTCCTTGAGGCCAACTTCCCCTCTACTGTGCCATGGCTCTACTTCTCACAACAGGAATATTAAAACTTAAACTCTCTACTTTCTTGACTTGCTGTGAGAAAATCATTTTTGTGAGAAAAACATTCATTCCCACCCATGAGTAAGGTCAGTCCTGTCACTCGAGAACAGGCAGAGCTTGATGGAATTTAGTTTTTTCTGTTAACATGAGAAAAGCACTCAGCTACCAAGCAGGGGAGAGTTCTGACAAAATTTCTGTTGATGGCAGAATGAAAATCCTCCTTCCTCTCACTTCACAGATTGAGAACCTCAGGGCTGAGGTTGTTCTTTTCCTGCACTGCACAGCCTAATCCTGTTTAGGCCACAGCTTGAACCAGATGGCTCCGAAGGGCCTTTCCACAATGAGATTCAGAGAATTTGAGAGACCAGCAAATCCAGCCCCAGTGCTTACTCTCTATTGAACATCTGACCGGCTATCATTCACCCTTGATAGAAAACCCCTCGCGAAGGGGAGATGCATTGCTCATGAGGAAGTCTGCCACATCCTTGGATAACTTCCTTCATTAGGAAGTTGGAGTTTTTCTTTCATCCTGACCTCAAGCCTCCATTATTGCTTCCTTCCTTCTCCCATCCATTTCTCCTAGATCTGCCTTCTGGAGCCAAACAGAAATAGTGTCATCACTCTTCCATGCGACAACTTTTCAGTCGTTAGACATTGCCCTCACCTCCTCTTCCTAGTTTTCTTTTCTTCAAGATAAAATCCCACCATCCCTTCACACCTCATCAATGAGCCTAAACTCAAGACTTTTCAGCATTCTGACTGACCTCCATCTCTGTAACCAACGTCTTTGATTCGCTGTGCCTGGCCCCTAGTAGGCATTTAAGAAATTCTGATAGGTTGATTGATAGATACTGTGAAAGGAGCAAGATCTTTGAAGGTTGAATTTGACAGGGAAAGCTGCTCTCAGTCTCAGAATCTCCAAGCCCCAATCCCTAAGGATGCATGGCAAAATGGACAGAGGGCTTATCAAAGAGAATTACAAGCTCCATGGCAATGGTCAATCCACCTGACTTCTCAATGCCCCAGAGAGCTCTCTAAATCGGTGATTCCCAAAGTGGGTTCCACCGCCCCCTGGTGGGTGCTGCAGCGATCCAGGAGGGCGGTGATGGCCACAGGTGCATTTATCTTTCCTATTCATTGCTATTAAAATTTAAAAAATAACTTCCAGGGGGCTAAGTGGTATTTTTTCTGGAAAGGGGGCAGGAGGCCAAAAAAGTTTGGGAGCCACTGCTCTAAACCATCATTTTCATAGGAGTTGCTATTTGACAAGTGGAGAAAGCTTCTGCAATGGTAGGCACCAACAAAAGCATGCCAGGACAAAAAATAAAAGAAAACAAAATCAACAAAAATTTATATATTAACACTGGAGGGGCAATAATAATAATTATTCATTAAATCTCCATGGCTTGAGGGACTTGAACATTTAAACTTAATTAGAAACAGAATCGAGCCAGGTTCTTGAGTTTCTCCTTAATATATTTACCTTCAAGGCTGTGTTTCCCAACATGATTTCTACAATTCTAATGCAATTTCCCAAAGTCAAGCTTCCTGTCTCTTAGTTGGGTTAACAGCTTCTGCAATGGTCATTAGCTAACATGACAGGTAAGACCTTGACCTTGTTCACATCTCCAAGGATTGAATTTATTCTAATAGCTACTTAATCCAATTTGCCTTGATCACATCCTTATGAAGGAGAGAGAGGTCATGTCACACTGGATAATCCCATTTTTCCAAAGAACTAAAAAAATCAAGAGGTTGATATTAACCGACAATGCACAGAATACTTGAAGTTTTGCAAAGTGCTTTTAGAGATATTATGGCATTTGAATTTTGTAGCTAATTTGGGATTTTGAGATTATGGGCATCTTTAGTCTGATTATACAACTACGGAAATAGGCTCAGAGAACCTAAGTCACTTGTTCAATGGCATCCATCTAGTGCATTTAAAAAGTAGAATTGGATCACCCTCTTCCTGACTCAAGTAAAGTCATTTGTCCCCTAAACCACAATGGTTCCCAAACCTAACTGTAGAATGAGAAGGGTACATTGGAGGGCAGACAACTGTCATGAATACTTTGGTTAGAGACCATTATTAGGTAACTGATGCTTTTCCATTTTCTAATACTAAGAATTCTGTAGATGATACATAATCTATCCTTGCTATGTTCTAATACATTTAAATACACATATATCTATTTATATTATATATATATTATTCGTATTACATATTACATGTAATATATAATATATAAATTATGTTATATTATAAATTATATATATATATATATATATATATATATATATAAACTTTTATTAAGTTTAAAGTAACAACTTTAAGGCAGAATTGGCAAGGGCTAGGCAAATAGGGTTAAGAAATTTGCCCAGGGTCAGACAGCTGGGAAATGTCTGAGGTCACATTTGAAGCCAGGACCTCCCATCTCCAGGTATGGCTCTTTCCACTGAGCTACCTATCTGCCCCCTTTAAAGATATTTTTAAGAAATAATTTTATTGTTTTTAAGGGTATTCATTTGGCAAAATTTTGATAAATTTTATTCAAATACAGATAGAAAGATAAATCATTTATTAAGTGCTTACATTTAATTAATATTTTTTAATTTTATCATCTGCTTCCTTCTTCTGAGGCTGCTAGGTGGTACAGAGGGTCAAGTAGGGGACCTCTAAGGACTGAGTTTGATAACTGTCTTAGTCACTCACTAATGGTGTGACCCTGGGCAAGAAATTTAACCTTGAAGCCACAGTTTTCTTATTTATAAAATGGAGATAATAATAGCAGCCAGTTCCCTGGGTTTGGGGGAGGATGAAGTGATTTATTGCACATAAATCATTTTATATACCCTAAAGATGGATAGAGCCTTTAGAAAATATGTATATATTATATATATATATATATATAAATACACATGTATAAAAATGTCCATCAAAACAAATATAAAACAAATAAAAAGTTTATTGTCAAAGATAAAACATTACAGAAAGATAAGTTAAAATAAAGCACCCTGAGGATCCCCTTGACAAACCTTCTTTCTATCTCAAAGATTCCCCCAAACTCCAAAGCAAAAGAAAATAAAAAGCTGAAACAAAACATAATAAATTTCTTCTCAGCTCACTTGAATTCCTATTAGGCCTCCCATGATTTACTCCCCATCCTGGGCATGTGGCCCAGAGCATCATTTCAGGGCCGTTCTCTAGCAGGTGACCCATCAGCAGTGCTCTTTTCCACCAAGATTTACATACTCGCCCAAAGTCCCACTAGATACCTAAGAAAAGAGGCAAAATGGAAGAAACTAAACTCTAGGGAATCTGCTCTTGTCTAATAATTGAAAAAGAAATGCCAAGGTCCTTCAGCCTTTGAGGAATGTTTGTGAATACAATATCATATCACTACAGACAAAGCATGTGGACACAATACATACACATGTGTACAAATATATCAAAAGTAAATAGAGAGAGAGATGTGTATATATGTATTAGACAAAGAGATAGATTCGATAAAGATAGCTATTTGGAAAGAGAGATAGACAGAGGTAGACAGATAGACAGACACATAGGTAAGATAGACAGAATTTTGGTTTCCACCCAATGAATGGCTGATTTGTACTCAGTTGGAAAGCATGACTATCCAGTCATGAAAATCCCATTTTTAAGAGACTGTAGGAATAGAAAAGGCAAACCATTCTCAAAGGAAATTAGAATCAAAAGCTCTTAGAAGATGGAACCTGAAAAGTCCATAGAGATCATCTGGTGACTTGGATTTGAGTTGGACCCTCTTATTTTACATATGAGGAAAGGAAGCCAATCAAAGGAAAGGCCTGTCCCAAAGACATACAATCTTAGCAGAGCCAGGATTTGATGCTAGCTTTTCAGTCCCCAAATTCAATATTATTTCCTCTAACAAAACAGAATTAGAGCACCACAGATATTGGCTAGAAAGGGCAAAGGAGTTTGCAAGGTCACAAATAGCCAGTATTGAGCAACACAAGATTCATGTGGCCTTGAATGTCAAATCAAGTGTTTTTCTGCTTTCAAGAGTGTCAGATAAATGTGTATTACTGTGCGATGTGCTCTATTTTTAACATAACTTACCAATAGTTCCTTATTCTTAGATACCAACACAAGAGAAAAAAAAAGAACCTCATCTTGGTTATTAGTGGGTTAAAGTATCATACCTAGGTTTAATTATGAAAAAACTCCAAAGTAAAGGAAATCAACAGAAAAAGATATATATTGGTCCTGTGACGAGAGTCAAAGATAGTTCATCTGTTTGTGCAATTAGTATTTCCATGATATTAAGGAAAAAAAAAAACAAGACAATTTTGCAATGCTTTGGGTGTTCCCAACCCCTGTGGCGAATATATGAATCAGAATGGATGAGTCATTTGGGTTGGGTAGGCATGGATAGGTTGCAATCTCTGTGGAGTATTTGGAGTATTTTGGTTTGCTCCAGTAGAAGAAATTTTTTTTTTTAATTTACAGGAACAGTATAATAAATACCGATCTCTTTTATGCACGTCTATTTCCATAACTCAATCACTCATAACTAAAAGAACTGAATGAATAAATCAGCTAATTATAGGACCAATGGGAAGAGCATTGGAGGTCATCCACTCCAATCCCTTCATTTTACAGATTAGGAAATTGAGGTGGAAAGAGGCAAAGTATATTAATAGGAAAGGATCACCTATCTGGAGCTGAGAGCACACTAACTGTCCTGCATCCTGAAGTGACCAAAAATCAACCTGGAAAGCTATTTTAATTGAAAAATAAGTAGTAGCACCTGCCAGCTAAACCACAGCTGGGCATGAAGAAGTTATCATTTGGAAGATTCCATTTATCATGTAAAACTCAAATCTTATAGATCCTTCTAGGTCTACACTGAATCTCAGACTTTGTAAGATTTTTCAAAATAAAGCAAAGGCTAGTTCAGCTTTAGGTGGGTTGGAGTCAGCCAATGAAAAAGCTGGAATTTTTGAGATACCCTGATTTGTAAGGTATTCTTATAGGTCATGAGATCAACTGAATGTATTTTTTCAATGTTCTGTAATTTTATTTCCGTGGGACCACCCTGAAATGACACCCTCATCTCGTCGTTAAGAATTTCCATGAGTTAACATAATCATAAAAACACCATTATTGTTGGTTTGTTTTTATGGTGATGAAATTCTTGCACGTGGCAATCAGATGACTGGTTTTGGCCAATTATTAGACCCACAAGGAAGCTTTATTGTTCCACAGAAAGACCACCGACTGGGGGAAAAGATCTGGCTTCATTTTTAATACACCTATTACTTGTGTGATTTTGGAAGTCACTTTACCTCTGTAGTTCTGAGTTTCCTTATACTGAAAATGAAAGGACTTTATTCGATGGACTTTTGGGTTCTTTGGGGTGTTATATCTACAGTCTTATCAGTGACCTTAAATGAGTCATTTTCTTTCTCTTGGTCTCAGATTCCTCATCTTTAAAATGAAAAAAAAAATGGCCTAAATAGATTCCAAAGTTCCTCTCTATGTGTGACCTCTGACTTCTTAGAGTCTCAGCTTCCACATTTGTGAAGTAAAGAGGTTGGATGAGATAACCACCAAGTTCTCTTCCATCTCTAGAGTTGTGAGCCTACGTGCCACCTTGGATAAGTCTCTTCTTTTCTCTGACCTTACTTTCCCAATTGATGAAATGAGGGGTTTATTTATATTCCCTAAACATAAAATGAGGATAAAAGCATCTACTTCAGAGAGTTGTTTGAATACAAAGTGAAATATATGTAAAGTTCTGTAAAAGCCTTGAAGGTTGTCACTAGAACCTTTTAAAATATAATTGGATAGTGGAGAAATAGTTCATATAAATTTATTGTTGTTCAGCCATTTTCAATGGTGTCTGATTGTGACTTCATTTGGGATTTTCTTGGCAATAACATCGAAGTAGTTTGATGTTTCCTTCTCCAGCTTGTTTTACAGATGAGAAAATTGAGGCAAATAGGGCCAAGTGACTTGCCCAGGGTCACACAGCTAGTAAGTATCTGAGGCCAAATTTGAACCTAAGTCTTTCTGACTTCAGGCCCAGAATTCTATATGCGACGGCACCTTGCTACTCATTTTATAGATTATTATTGTCATTTCCGGAGAAGAAATTCTTATTCATTCCCAAAATTCTACATAAAACCTTGAAGGATCCTAGGTTCAAATCCGGCCTCAGACACTTCCCAGTTGTGTGACCCTGGGCAAGTCACTTGACCCCCATTGCCCACCCTTACCACTCTTCTGCCTTGGAGCCCATACACAGTATTGACTCCAAGACGGAAGGTAAGGGTTTAAATAAAAAAAAATAAAAAAAAAACACCTTGAAGGAGAAGCCATGGATCTTGTATATAAAGTGTAATGTAAATGATAATGTTAATTGCTTTGTTATCTCCTTTGAACCTCACAACAATTGTGTGAAATTGGCTGTATTTTTACACCCACTTTACAGATGGGAAAAATTGGTTATGAGAGGAGATAAACGGATACCCTATGGTAACATCAAGACTAAGTGCTTGAGGGGGCAGCTGGGTGGCTCAGTGGATTGAGATCCAGGCCTAGAGATGGGAGGTCCTGAGTTCAAATCTGGCCTCAGACACTTCCCAGCTGTGTGACCCTGGGCAAGTCACTTAACCCCATTGCCTAGCCCTCACTACTTTTCTGTCTTGGAATCAATATGGGTTTAAAGATTTTTTTCAAAAGACTAAGTGCCTGGGACAGGATTTGAATTCAGAACTTCCCAACTCCAAGTCTAGAAATAAACCATTGTGTAACACAGCAATCTTATGGGAAAATCTTATTAGGGTCAGGGTCCTCTGAATCCAAATCCAGTTCTATTTCCATTATACATAGCTTCAGGCTACTAGTGATTTTCTAATAGGGAACATAAGGAT
This sequence comes from Gracilinanus agilis, assembly GCF_016433145.1. Taxonomy (NCBI): domain Eukaryota; kingdom Metazoa; phylum Chordata; class Mammalia; order Didelphimorphia; family Didelphidae; genus Gracilinanus; species Gracilinanus agilis. The sequence goes on from NC_058131.1 coordinate 716,816,453, forward strand.
TCCACAAAAACAATTAAAAAGAAACCTATATAGTGGCCAGGGGAAGAGGGGGTGATGAATTCTAACTGAAGGAAATCAGGCTAAATCAAAGGTGAAGATCATTGAATTCACAGTCAAGAGAATCAGACTGGAGCCTTGGCCCTTTGCTTCCTCACTCTGTGACCCAAGTCCTTGCTAAGTCTCAATTTTCTTCCTCAGTAAAATGGGGATTTTCATGAGTTTCCCACATAGCTCAGAAGGTGATATTGAGAACAGACCTTTGTAAACTACAAATTGCTACATGAATGTGGGTGATAGCCATTGTTATGATTATGCCCAGAGATGGCAGTAAGCAAAGGACCATGGAGATCTGGACAGGCCCAGAGCCAGAGGGAGGGGAAGATGTGAGCGCAAATGTGGAAGCAGGAAGAGAGAGTCGGGAAGACGAAACAGTAAATTGTGAGGAAGTTTTTATGACAGCCATTTTATAATAATCTTTGCTTTTATCACTTTTTATCTGAAATTACCTTATTTAATGAGAAAAAATCTAATGTAGACAATAATATGAAAGTGTCTGTAATAGATGTGATGTGAGGCACAGTTAGACTCGCAATAATAGATTGACATCATAACATTTTCATATAATTTGATAGTGAGAAAATAGTCAACATGGCTTATTACTGTCATTTCCTGAGTAGACAGTCCTATTTATCCCCAGTCCTATAGATATAACCTTGAAGAGAACTCAGTGCTTGAAATGGAATGAGTACACAGAAGTTCAGAGACAGACAGACAGCCAGCCAGAGGCAACATAACCCAATCTGTGCTTCAATGAGAATCATGTCTACACTCTCATTCGGGGGGGTCATCCAGCTTGTGCCTGAAAACCCAAGTTGGGCTGCTTCTTAAAGCATTCAATTTCACTTTGAGAGAGCCTTCATTGGTCAGAATATTTTTCCTTACAAAGGGCCCAAATTTGGTCTTTGGCCACACTTTTCATCTGTTACTTCTAGTTGTACTGACATTGTTCCTAGTGGTGCCCTTTGGAGCCAACCAGAAAAAGGTTGATGGGCTTCATAATGAAAAGAGCTACATGGTGAGTATCAACTGTAGCTTTTTAAAAAGAAAGACATCACAAAAACTGTTGGATATTGTAAAGGGAAAAGCCCAAGTTTCTATGGAGCAAAGCTCTGGAAACATGGAAGACAAAAAACCTGAGACCCTATTAAAGACAACTCTGAGCCATAAAGCATCTGAAGTCTGTCACATATCTCAACTTTTCACTCTGAGGCCCATAGCTGCAAGCTCCCCCTTCCCTCTCACCCTGTAAAATCACTGATATAGATATTTTCTTAGGATTCTAAGCTAAAATGTTACATGTTGATTTATGATCTATGGAAATCACTGTGTAGACTTGATGAGGTAAACTAGATTACACTGTACCACTTTATCAATTATTTACCTTCACTGTGTAAGTGGAAACTGTTACAAAACCCCCAGCTTGATTTCTCCCCCTATAAAAGTAGATGTAGCTTTCAATAAAGTTGCTATCAGCTCCTCTAGCCCTCCTGATCCTGCACAGATGTTTCTTCTCATCCTTCCTACTAAACCTCATTCTTCTTACCCCTCTGGGATTCCTAGACAGGGTATTGATTTAGCCAAATGATTCAATTTGGATTTTTGTGTTCTGAATGAATTCATAGATACATTGTATATGCGTATAAGGATAACATATTTGTATATATTTAAAGAAAGATCTCTCCCTACCTAAATAAGAGGCATTCATTGGCCATGGAATATCATAGAATTAACTTGTTTACAGATGCATTAATATATCAAGTATTTGTGTTTTTATTGGAGTGGAGATCCTTTCCATAAAGACAATTAATAGGATAGAGGTAAGAGCTGGACTTTTGACTTCATTAGTAGAGAGAGCCCCTGCTTGAATAATTCCCTCTTCTTATACACACAGGTACTTCAGCACAACTTTGTCTAGAAAGGTACCTAGAGCATTATAAAGATAAATGATCTGTCCAGAGTCACATAGCCAATGAATGCCAAGGTCACAGCTTAAATCCCCTGGCTTTATGGCCAGTTCCAGATTCTCTGATACTCAGTCAATCTGCCAATAAAGAAGGGAAATTATTAACCCCTGTTCTCAAGAATCTCACAAAGATATAAATTTATCTGCAAATTAGGCTGTAATCTGAGACTCAGAAAATTTAAGTGGCTTGTTTATGGTCACTTATCTAGTAACTTCTGAGGGAAGAATTTGAATACTGGTCTTCCTGATTACAACTAGCATTCTTTCTACCATGTCCTATTTCTTCCCCTTCACTTATATGTCATTTATTCTAGCACACATTTACTTTTGATTCTAGCCCTCCATGATAAATGGATCTGAGTTTTGAAAGGGAAAAATGTTGATTCTATTTTGATATGAGAAGTTTCTTAATTTGTTCATCAAATATAATCGGTGTTTGGCTTCTGTCTATGGGTATTGAATGTGGTGTGCAAGAAATCACCAATAATACTGTTTAACTGGAACAATTTAAAATCAGAGCCTATTTTTGTTAAGGGAAGGATAGAAATCATGAAGTATTCCTGATAAATTTTCAGTAGTGGTCACCTGTGTGGTAAGCTGAAGGAAGAGTCTGTTCAAGACCAGTTGTGAAATGTACTCATTAATGCTAAGAAGTGAATCTGAGAGGCTTAGAACCTTCATAAACATTGGAAACTAACAAGGAAGGCATGAGGCCATACCATTGAATCAAAGCTTCTTTGTGGTATGGATAAGAACCCAGTATCTCATCAAAAATAGCCAGCAAGGAACTCTATTCCCCATTTTAAATTTATACTTTCATTACAAAGAGGAGGAAGTGAAAAAATGGTGACCATTTTCATCCAGGAACAGAAATGAAGGAGAGATAATTCTGGGAACATAGCCAGGAGCTTTTCTTACAATGGACAAAGTCAAAAGTGAACGGATATAATTATAACCAAATATAATGTCTTGGTTTGTCAGCCTCCCTTTGCAACTGTGAAATGCCTCCATTTGAAAGAAATATTCTTATGAGGGCTTATCCTGGCAGAAATAGTCCTCCATGCCAAGAGGCAGCATGATCTCACAGAAAGGAAAGTGGATGGACAGGTCTTGAGTTCAAACCTCAGTTCTTATAGGCATTAGCTATGTGACTTTGAGTAAGTTATTTCCTTTCTCATCTTGAGTTCCATGTTCTATGAAATGAAAGGGGATGGGGAATGAGGTTGAGGGTTGGATTTGAATCATTGTCAATTAGAATGGGCAACCTTTATGGGCAATAGGTTCTTCCTCTCACTATTAAACAAAGATTTCTGATCACTTCCAAGGGATACTGTAAAGGCAATTCTTGTTCAGCTTTTAATTAAACAACATATTAATGAAAACATGTCATTCTTGGCAAGTAACCTTACTTTTCTAAGACTTATTTGTTACATCCATAAAAATGGGTATAATAATGCAAGATATCTCACAGGATCATTGTGAGAATCAAATTAAACCATCTATGTAAAATATCTCCCAAACATTAAAATATTACATAAAGATAATCATTACTATTTGATAATAGCTAAGAATTGTGTTCACTGGGCTTCTTGAAGCTTTAGGTGTCAAGGTCAAGAGATGCTGGACTCCGCTTTCCAGAGCATAGTCACCCAAATATTAATGGGATCATGGAATAGCGATGAATTAATGTAATTGTTTCCTATATCTGCATTCCAACTACAATTTAGGAAAGCAATATACTTGGAGAATGAGGTAGATTTAATCATTAGATAAATGAGAGAGTCATACACAAATAGGAATCATTTTTTCAATGATCAGTGGGGAGAAGACGAATTCCATTCTGTCTGCAAACTTAACCCATAAAAACAACAGTAGCTGAAGCAAGATGACTTAATTCCACTGGGATTTAAGCTGCATATAACTCTAGTTTAAAATGAAGCCTGTAGATTTCCTTTTTTTCCTCTTCAGCTACCAGCTCAGCTACACATACATTCACTGACATAGATTCCCTGCTGTTGTTTTTCTCTTCCTACAGGAGAAAAGCAGAAATCCTATTCACTTTTTGACAGCCTCATCACACCATTGATTCCAATTGTGCTTGCAGTCAGCTAAAACCCTAAATCTTTTGCTTTTTTTACACAAAATTCTGTCTATCTCCATCTCTTTCACAATGTAATGGAGCATCCCTCCCATATTCCTCAGCCCTCCTTTACAGTTGCCAAAATAACCATCTAAGGCACTGATCTGACATTGTCACTATTTTGTTCAAAAACCTTCAATGGCTCCCTGGTGCCTGTAAAAGAAAATTCAAACCAGAACTTTGGTTTTCTATAAATTCTGCTTCCACAAGAAAGGAACATTTTCCCTTATAACTCACATTCCAGAAACCTGCTCCTACTATATAGACTCTTACAACTGAAATGGACACTATGGGAAAGAACCCATGTCCTGGTATATATTTCCCCAATAATATATTGTATCTATCCAAGTCAAACATATTTCTTTAACAGAAAGATGAGAAATTTGCTCTAGAAAGCAGAACAAGGAGAAATGGGTAAAAATATCATGTCTTGCATACAACAAGCTCTTACTATTTTTCTTAGTTAAAATCAAGTTGCAAAGAGGCAAATGTAGGCTTGATTGAAAAGGAGGGAAAAAACCCCAAAGAGTTAGATCAAAGTCACATGAATATGTTGGTTGAGTGAATTATTTCTCCCATTTTTCGAAGGTCTTCAATGAAAGGCTAGGTGTCTTACCTGTCAGGGGTATTGCAGAGGGGATTTTAATTCAAATACATGAGATCTCTTAAGACTATCAGCTTCTGGATCATATTATGCCTTTTTCTCATTCAATGTATCCATAATGACTATCAGGCCCTGAGTTCTACCTCTTCCTTTATTCAATTTCTCAGAGAATAAAAATTCATTCATTCTAACCTGTTGTCAGGAAGTGAAGTGGTGCAATGGAAAGAGTGGTTCACCTGTTGCCAAGAAGATCTGAGTTCAAATCCTGCCTCAACCACTGACTGCCTATGCGACCCTGAGGAAATCAGTGAGCGATTATCTACATCAGTTCTTTCATCTGTAAAATGAGGGGGTGGGTCTATGTGACATCTAAGGTACCTCTAGTTTTCTAAGTAAAAGCAGTAAAAGAAACTTTCTTTAGTTACTTAATGACAGTTATTTATTAACTTCTCAGGACATCTAGTACAGATCACTACATGTAGTGTTTATAAATGTTTGTTGAATACACTAATCCTGTCTAACATATTCACTCTATGCATGACCCTGGACAAGTCATTGAATGTCTCTCAGGCTCTTTTTCCTCCTTTATAAAATAGGGATTACAATATCACCTGCCTCACAGTGTTGACTTCACAATCAAATGAGATTATATCTATAAAATGCTTTCCAATCATTAAGTCACTAAATAAATGCTTAGCATCATCATCAAATTAGTGATTAAAATATCTCCTGAAATTCTTCACTTGTGGGATTTATATCAGGATTGCAAGGATGTTTTAATATTAGGAAAATTATCCAAATAATTGACCATATAAACAAGCAAACCAACAAAAATCACATGATTATCTCAATAGATGCTGAAAAGCCTTTGACAAAATACAACACCCATTCCTAATGAAAACACTAGAAAGTATAGGAATAGAAGGACCTTTCCTAAAAATAATAAACAGTATATACCTAAAACCATCAACAATCATCATCTGCAATGGGGATAAATTAGAAGCCTTCACAATAAGATCAAGAGTGAAACAAGGATGCCCATTACCACCTCTATTATTTAGCATTGTGCTAAAAACACTAGCAATAGCAATTAGAGAAGAAAAAGGAATTGAAGGTATTAAAATAGGCAATGAGGACACCAAGCTATCACTCTTTGCAGATGATATGATGGTCTACTTAAAGAATCCTAGAGAATCAACTAAAAAGCTAGTGGAAATAAGCAACAACTTTAGCAAAGTTGCAGGATACGAAATAAATGCACATAAATCACCAGCATTTCTATATATTACCAACACATCACAGCAGCAAGAGTTAGAAATAGAAACACCATTTAAAATCACCCTAGACAATATAAAATACTTAGGAATCTATCTACCAAGACAAACACAGGAACTATATGAGCACAACTACAAAACACTTTCCACACAATTAAAATTAGATCTAAATAATTGGAAAAATATTAATTGCTCATGGGTAGGATGAGCTAACATAATAAAAATGATAATCCTAACCAAATTAATTTACTTATTTAGTGCCATACCTATAAAACTACCAAGAAACTTCTTTACTGAATTAGAAAAAATTATAACAAAGTTCATTTGGAAGAACAAAAGATCAAGAATATCAAGGGAACTAATGAAAAACAAAACAAAACACGTGAAGGATGGGGGCTAACTGTATCAGATCTTAAACTGTACTATGAAGCAGTAGTCATCAAAACAATATGATACTGTCAACACAGAATAGTATACTTGTCAGATCTATGGGAAAGGGAAAATTTTATAACTAAGCAAGAGTTAGAAAAAAATACAAAATATAACTAAATAATTTTGATTATATTAAATTTAAAAAGTTTTTGTACAAACAAAAACAATGCAAACAAAATCAGAAGGGAAACAACAAACTGGGAAAAAATCTTTATAACAAAAAACTCTGACAGAAGTCTAATTACTCAAATATACAAGGAGCTAAATAAATTGTATAAAAAGTCAAGCCATTCATTGCCCAATTGACAAATGGGCAAGGGACATGAATAGGTAATTTTCAGATGAAGAAATCAAAACTCTCAATAAGCATATGACAAAGCATTCTAAATCTCTAATAATTAGAGAAATGCAAATCAAAACAACTCTGAGGTATCACCTCACACCTAGCAGATTGGCTAAAATGAAAGAAGGGGAGAGTAATGAATGTTGGAGGGGATGTGGCAAAATTGGGACATTAATGCATTGCTGGTGGAGTTGTGAACTGATCCAGCCATTCTGGCTGGCAATTTGGAATCATGCTCAAGGGGCTATAAAAGAATGTCTGCCCTTTGATCCAGCCATACCATTGCTGGGTTTGTACCCTAAAGAGATCATAGATAAAAAGACTTGTACAAAAATATTTATAGTCATGCTTTTTGTGGTGGCAAAAAATTGGAAAACAAGGGTCTGCCCTTCTATTGGGGAATGGCTGAACAAACTATGGGATATGCTGGTGATGGAATACTACTATGATCAAAGGAATAATAAACTGAAGGAATTCCATGTGAACTGGAAAGACCTCCAGGAATTGTTGCAGATAGAAAGGAGCAGAGCCAGAAGAACACTGTATACAGAGACTGATACACTGTGGTAAAATCAAATGTAATGGACTTCTGTACTGCCAGTAATGCAATGACCCAGGACAATTCTGAGGGATTTATGGAAAAGAATGCTACCCACATTCAGAGGAAGAATTATAGGAGTGGAAACACAGAAGAAAAACAACTGCTTGAAGACCTGGGTTGATATGGACATGATTGGGGATGTAGACTGGAAAGGACCACACCAATGCAACTATCAATAATATGTAAATAAGTCTTGATTGATGACACATATTAAAACCATTGGAAATGTGTGTTGGATATGGAAGGAGGGAGTGAAGGGGAAAGAAAAAACATGATTCATGTAAGCGTGGACAATTTTTCTAAAAAAATAAAATATTTAAATCTTAAAAAATAAAAAACAACAATATGGTACTGGCTAAGAGACAAAAGGGAGGATCAATGGAATAGATTTTGGTTAAAGGACCTCAGCAAGATAGTGTACAATAAACCCAAGGATCCCAGCTTTTGGGACAAAACCGTAAAATTTGACTAAAACTGCTGGGAAAGCTGGAAAACAGTATGGGAGAGATTAGGTTTAGATCAATATCTCACATCCTACACCAAGATAAATTCAGAATGGGTGATTGACTTAAATATAAAGAAAGAAACTATAAGTAAATTAGGTGAATATAGAACAGTTTCCTGTCAGATCTATGGGAAGGGAAAGATTTTAAGATCAAACAAGAGATAGAAAATATTACAAAATATAAAATGAATAATTTTGATTACATTAAATTAAAAAGTTTTTGTACAAACAAAGCCAATGCAAACAAAATTAGAAGAGGAGCAACAAATTGGGAAAAAATCTGTGTAACAAAAACGTCTGACAAAGGTTTAATTACTCAAATTTACAAGGAGCTAAATCAATTGCACAAAAAATCAAGCCATTCCCCAAGTGATAAATGGGCAAGGGTTTGAATAGGCAGTTTTCAGATAAAGAAATCAAAACTATCTTTAAGCACAAGAAAAAAATGTTCTAAATCTCTTATAATTAGAGAAATGCAAAACGAAACAACTCTGAGGTACCACCTCATACTTAGCAGATTGAGTAACATGACAGCAAAGGGAAGTAATAAATGTTGAAGAGGATGTGGCAAAATTGGGACATTAATGCATTGCTGGTGGAGTTGTGAACTGATCCAACCATTTCAGATGGCAATTTGGAACTATGCCCAAAGGGCTTTAAAAGACTGCCTGCCCTTTGATCCAGCCATACCACTGCTGTGTTTGTACCCCAAAGACATAACAAGGAAAAAAAGGCACAAATTTATTTATAGCTGTGATCTTTAGCAAAAAACTGGAAAATATGGGGATGCCCTTCAATTGGGGAATGGCTGAACAAATTGTGATATATTGTGCTGAAAGGAATAAAGAAAGGAATAAAGAATTCCATGTGAACTGGAACGACCTCCAGGAATTGATGCAGAGTGAAAGGAGCAGAACCAAGAGAATATCATACACAGATGGATACACTGTGGCATAATAGAATATAATGGACTTCTCTACTAGCAGCAATGCAATGACCCAGGAATGCTATCCATATCCAGAGAAAGAATTGTTGGAGTAGAAACAGAAGAAAACCAACTGCTTGATCACATGGGTTTATGGGGATATGATTGGGGATGTAGACTCTAAACAATCACTCTATTGCAAATATTAACAATATGGAAATAGGTCTTGATCAATGAAACATGTAAAACCCAATAGAATTGTTCATTGGCTATGGAAGGGGGTTGAGAGGTGGGGAAGGAAAGAACATGAATCATGTAACCATGGAAAAATATTCTTAATTAATTAATTAAACAGGGTGTGGAAAAAGAAATTCTCCCCTTGATGCCAGGGATCGGAGCACTACAAATCTATGTCTGATCAGGGAAATATAACTCAGCAACTTAAACAAATACTTTCCCCAAAAGAAGTAGGCGATACCTATTCCAATCAGAGTACCCATGTTCTCTGAACCTTTTTTCACCCATTTGTACAATGTGTAACTGATAGAGGTGGCTACAGGCTTTATCACCAAGATATAGAAACTTAGCAAATGAAAAGGCCCAAGGGTCCATTGAGCACTGAGGTGGCCTGATATCCTGACAAGCTATTCTACAGGGCAAGGGAAACAGAGAGACCTACTATTGGTCTTGCTCTTTTTTTGATGGCTGCAAAGGAAGTCAAGCTAAATCCTTATATGGTTCAGGTAGGAATATTCTTGCATAATAATGTTTGAATTGATTAAATCACACACACACACACACACACACACACACACACACACACACACACACACACACAGTCATCACCTAGGATTAATTCCTAGCAGAGTTAAGGCTGGATAAAACCCATATAATTAGAAGACTTCTAAGATGCCACTTCAAGAAAGAAGTAAAATGAGATAAAAGGGATTGTTTTAAGGATACTCTTTTCCATTAGCAGTGAATTTCAAGAATTCTCACCAATACCACCCTCCTTCCACTAAAGACTGGAGCAGAGACAATGTGAAAGTGGAAGTCTGGAGGCTGTAGGCAGGGTCTCTGAATCTGTTATTCTATTTATCATCAAACATGCCCCCAGTGGATCAAAGGCTGCCACAGATCTCTTGCTATCCCAGGATCTGATTTCCATTCTTCAGAATAAGAGCTTGGGAATTTACTATCTAGGTGCCCAAGAACAAGCCACTTAATATCCCTTGTCTGCAGTTTCCTCATCTATAAAATGAGGAATTTGTATTTGTACAAGACAGCCTGGAAGATTCATTCCAGATCTAAATATATGATTCATTACATTCTGAAAAAATAAAGGAAACACTTATAGGCTTATGACAATACATTTCATAAGATATACATCCAGGGAATTTTACTTTGTTGTTTTATCTTTTAAGGTAAATTATCTACTAAATTATAAAGGGATTATTTTTTTATTCATCAAATGAAGAAGGAAAAACTTAACTAAACATTTTTACATCAAAAAGTAGGCTTTAAGTAAAAAAAAATGAAAACATTTAACAATGAGAGAAAACAATTCTTGAGAAGTTAGGGTATTCCTAGGCTGACCTTATATACCTTTGAATCATGCCTATGAGAATTTCATATGATATTAGTGTTTAATTGGGGACCACTTGGTCAATGGAGGAAATATACTTTTTCTGAAGTTTATTATATACTTAATAGATGAAAAAGGAGCACAGGACATCTTTACATTTCTTATTTCAATATTGTCCCACCTTTACCTCTCCAAAAATTATTATTGCTTCCTACAAGGTAGAACAAAGGCTGCTTATGTATTTATCAAAGGATACTAACAGATCAAATGAGTTATGTGTAAAACCTTTGCAAAACTTAGTGTTTTATAAATGCTTATCATCATCATCATTTATAATCATGGGATCACAAATTTCCAGTTATAAGAAAACTTAGAAATTATCTCATCTATTCCTCTTATTTTACAAATGTGAAAAATGAGATTCAGAGTTTTTCATGGATAATAAGTAAAATATTTTTTTTTTAATTTCAGAACTGTAGCTTTAAACTCTTTGCTGCAGAGCAGGAGTGTCAAATTGAAATACTGATCAAAAAAGCACATGTTAAATTATATTTTATTTGTATTTATCTTATTAAATATCTCCTAATTACATTTTTATCTGGTTCTGGACACTCAGGAATTTTGTGAGAAACATGGAAGCCATGGAAGGCCATTTGCTTAACACCTTTGTCACAGAGCATCACAGTTAGAAGGGACTTCTAAAGTTTTGTATATATTGAGCCACCTTGTGTGTCTTTCCATATTTGAAATGTTTTCCTGATTTATTATTTCTTGTGGTTCAAAAAAGCTTCATTATGTTGATATGCTTCAATTTGTACTCCAGCATAAATTTAGACTTTAGGCAGGAGGCGATAGATTGTTTTCATTTTTAGTAATTGAAATAAAGTAGCAATGTGTCATGGGTTGATGGAAAGAGCAACAGCTCTGGAATCAGAGGATTTAGGTTCAGATGTTGCCTCCATCTTGACCTTGAGCAAGTCAGTCTCTCTCTCTGTCTCTCTCTGTCTCTCTGTCTCTCTCTTTCTGTCTCTCTCTCTCTCTCTCTGTGTGTGTGTGTCTGTCTCTCTCTCATCACTTTCTTCACCTGTAAAATTAGTACACTGAAGTGGATGGTTTCTATAGTCCCTTCTACCTCTATATCTATGACCCTAACTATTTCTGTATAGAGAGGCTGTAAAAACTTTATTTAATTTACCTTTTATAGTACATTTAGGAAAAATCTTAGTAGAAAGATAGATCTTAGTCAAAAAGGGAAGGATTAACTTTGTAAATTTTTGTATATCATGACATTTCTCTGGGAAAGATGGCAGAAATGTAAAGTTCTTCCAAGAATAGAACAGACAACCTCTTTCTGAAAAACTCTGCCAACATTTAATTTATTATTGTTAACTGTTTTTGACAATTTGATGGGTACAAAGTGGCTCAATGCTATTTTAAATCACATTTCTCTGATCACCTGAGAAAGAATGAGCATTTTTCCCCAGAAGTAATTAATAATTCATATTTCCTTCCTCAGAAATGATCAGTTCAAACCCTTATTTCATGTTTGTTAGTGGTGTCATTTTTCAGTTGTGTCCAACTCTTTGTGATCCCATTTAGACTTTTCTTGGCAAAGAAAGCAGAGTCATTTGTCATTTTCTTCTACAGCTCATTTTCTAGTTGAGGAAATCAAGGCTAATAGGGTTAAGTGACTTGTCCGGGGTCACAAAGCTAAGAAGTGACTATAGCCAGATTTGAATCCGTGAAAAGAGTTTTCCTGACCCCAGGCCCAATATTCTATCCAGTGTACCACCTAGATGCCTTTATTTCACATTATTCACCCGTGTGCTTTATCTTCTAGTGAAATTAGTCTGCTGGTTGCTTCTTCACCTTGATGTTCTTATTCCTTTGATTGTACTGTGGTACAAGCTATCTGTCCTGCATGCCTCTTGTCCGTGTTTCCCTCATCTCAATCTCTTAGAATCTTAAAGACATTATAGAATTTCACAGCTGGATAACAAAATTCATGATCATCAAAACCATCCCTAATCTGAATAAAAATTTCCCTAACATAAGGTTATCCAGACTTCACTCTGTGGTGCAAAGAATAGAAGGCTTGATCTAAAGCAGCGGTTCCCAAACTTTTTTGGCCCCCTGCCCCCTTTCCAGAAAAAAAATATTAGTTAGCCCCCTGGAAATTAATTTTTTTTTAAATTTTAATAGCAATCAATAGGAAAAATAAATGCACCTGTGACCATCACTGCCTTTCTGGATTGCTGCAGCACCTACCAGGGGGCGGTAGTACCCGCTTTGGGAATCACTGATCTAAAGACAGGAAGAGACCTTCCCGAGTTCAAATGTGGCCTCAGTCACTTACTTGCTGGGTGACCCTAGATAAGACACTTAACACTGCTTGCCTCAGATCCCTCATCTAGAAAATGAGTGGGGGAAGGAAATGGCAAACCACTCCAGCATCTGCCAAGAAAACTCCAAATGAGTTCAAGAAGAATCAGACATGACTGAAACAACAGATCAAGTCTTCACTTCTAGATTTCCTGTGAAGGAGGAAGCAGTCCCATCACTACATGACCCAGCCTACTTTTGGTCAGCTTCTTTGTAAGCTAGTTTTGAAGTCAGTTGTCAATGCCCAAGTTCATGCTTTGTCTCCTGTGGTATTGCTGACTCCATGGCTTCTTTTCTCCAGGTGACTCAGCCTCATTTCCCCCAAGGGATACTTTTTCAATGTGACCTCAAGCCCCTTCCCTACAGATCCTAGACCAGTGACTGCATACATTAAGCAGCGACTAAATGGTGAAGGGAACTGAACCCTCTGTATCTTCCCATTCTAAAGCCTGAGGCTGTGCTATCCCCACTTTTCTCCAGAACTAATTATCCAGTGTATTTGTTGATCTCCCAAGCAAGTGTTAACTTTTTAGCAGAGCACCTCCTTTCCAGAGCACAGAGGAATATTTTATGTATCTCTGGGGAAACAAAAACCCTGCTAGCTTGTTCCCTAGCAACTAAATGGCTCACCTTCTACAAAGAAGGATGGAAAAAATGTACTTGGGGATAACTCGAGGGGAAAAACTAGTTAAAATCATTAGGCTTAATTTAAATGAGATTAGCTGTACAAAGAAGGCATCTTGAAGGCTTAATATACCAACAATAAGGGCACTATCTAGCAATTATTTCTCTTAACTGTTTAAAATATGAATGACTCATCCAAGTCTATTTTTCCCCCAAGAACACAATGCAAAGGAAAGAGTTTCCATAAAGGGCAAAGGATAGCAGTTGACTGCTGACTCTGGGGGCCTATAGGTATATCTCAGGAAAAGGAAGCAAAGAGCTTCGAGGCTGAGGCTGTGAACCTTAGTCATCAAATCCAAATGATAATTTCATGGATCAGACCTTCCTGATGGCTTCTGTATTTTAGTACAGACAGGTACAATGGCAGAAGCCTTATTTGGATGAGTGCCTTTGTTTCCTGTAAGTAACACATCTAGTATTCAAGGATGCCCCATACCCTGTTTATTTTCCATCCATTTTTTCCTGTGCAAGCAATGTGATGTGAATATTCCTCCTAACCCTCTAGCCCCCTGCCATAACAATATTAAATGTCATTGAACAAAAGTTATATTGACAAAAGCAGAAGCCACTGGGTAGCCTCTTCTCTTCAAGGGAGGATTGTGGTACATGTTTATAAGACAAATTGACATTTTGAGTCATCATAAATCCAAGGGGAAAAGGAGATTAAGGGGGAAAAAACCAAATGCCACCTGGACTTCTTCCTGTCTCATGGGGTGGTTGGGGCTATAGGAGTATGAGGAGATTAATGAAATAAGGATTTGAACTCCTTTAAAGAACTGCAGTGGGTGATGCCAATATGTTTTATGCAACCACATTACAGATTCCTTGAAGCCATAATTTTTAATTACTATTTGATCAGCAACTTCGTACATTAGGAAATGATACAATGCTGCAGTCAAAACGAGAAAAAATAGAATCTCAGTGTACTCACTCTTCCTTTTATGCCTCTTAGGAGCCTTATTTTCCTTCAAGGTTCACTCAGTCAGATGTGATCTCTTCCCCCAAGCCTTTCCTAATCCCTCAGTTCTGTCCACTTTGAACTCTAATTATCCTGTAGGAAGCCTGCTGTAGTGGCCCATCCTCACTTAGTTAATATTATCTTTCACCTCAAATGCCTTTTTTTTCAGATGACTTTTTAATTTTCTTTTTATCTGTGCTTAGTTTTGTTTCAATAGAGTTGACTTTCACTTCCCTGATCCTCCATCTTCATTCCCCATAGCTCCTACTTGTGCTGTCTGGGGTCGAATAGAAGGAGCCTAACCCCTCTTTCAAGGATGCTCCAAACTCTTTTTATGTTCCATCTTTTTTTTTACTGTGCAAGCAATCAATGTGATGTGATGTGAGGGCAGTCTTTCCAATCCTTGATGACAGCACTCATGGCCTCTACATAAGTCAAGGGAAAGTTAAAAGTAGTAGCACCTGAAAGGGTGAAGGCTACTCAAATATATGTGAGAAGGGGCCTTCCAGATCATCAGATCTAATCCCAGTGTCTTATGATTTAAAAAGAAAGGGTTAAGAGAAGGAAAAGGATATACCCAATGTTAGATAAAAGCAAAACCCACAGTATCTTGGTTGGAAAGAGCCTCAAAACCCATCTTGTCCAACCATTATCTGAGTTAGAGTTTCTGCTGAACATCCAAGGCAATTGGTCTTCATTTAGAGATTACCAGTGACTTCCTGTGTGCAGACACACAGTTCTTTAGTGTTGTTGTTTTTTCTTCTTGAGTATGCTAAATTGGAAAGACTGACTTCTATTCATTCTTTTAATCTGCCACAAAATGAACACTATCCCTTCTGCACTTGGCATGGGCAAAATTTTTGGGCCATCCCACATGTCCTACTCAGAGGAGGGCATACCTACAAACTGCAAATCAAGGACAAGTTCTGTTACATTTTTCTTGGTCTGGTCATTCATTTCCTTTTATTTTTGTTTGGTTTGGAAGTTCTTTCTGAAGAAAAGCAGAACAGTTCAGACTGAGAAAGCACTTACAACTCAAAAGATCAGTTTGATAGCTCCTTTTTTTCCATTTTAAGAAATAAACTGGATTTGACTTGGCTCCACATCTCTACCTCAATATTTTAAAGCTGCTGGGTCTAGGAGCCATAATGTGATTTACCAGGACTTATAATTCGATAGAGTATAAAAGTCTACCCTGACTGTGGCAGCCAAAATCATTTTCAAGGACCAATCTTTTTGGTTTTTTACATTTGTCTTGGCATTTTTAGAAAGCTCTATGACGAGTAACAGTGTAGAGATGTAGACTCAGGACATTTTACCTTCAGTTCCTAATCCTTTTCTGTGGGTTTCCATGATAGTTGTTTCAGTGGGAAAGAAATAAAATAATAAAATATGGTTTTAGGTTTGGTTTGATGGGGAAATACACACATAGATATGCATATATGCACAATTTGTGTATATGTATATTTATTTTGATGCCACAAGGCTGAGAAATTTAGAGAAATAGTCATCTTCAGTCACTTCCATGAAAATTCACATTTAACTTGAAATAAATCTTTGTATCACCAACATTCAAAGACTTCTTTTGAAAAAGATTTTTATATTTATTCTTTTTATAAAAAGCAGTTACTGAATAAGTGAAAAAAGAAGACTGAAAGTGACAATTGAAAAAAATAACATTATTAGAGTAGATCAAGTAGAAAACAAACATTACTAATTACTAATCTGTCTAGTACCAGGGAGGGAGACCTGAAAACATGGAGAAATTGATAAAGATTATGAAAGATGATGATGAAGATAAGTAGCATTTACATACTTTTAAAGGTATGTAATGCTTTGCTTGTGTGTCCTTATTTAAGTTAACTGAAATGACTCTACACAAAAGCAGAATTTCCAGGGAGAAAAAATTCTAGGCTAATGTAGAAAGTAGACCCCCTTCAAATCACTCAATTTCTGATGTTAAAATAAAAAGGCCATATTAAGACCAGGGAGCAAATGAGTCCATTGGGTCTCAACAGGTTGTTGAATACAAGGGCCCAAACTGCATCTAATTCTACACAAAAATAGTAAATAAAAGATAATTTCCTTTTCCCTGATCTACTTTGGTGGCATTCAAAGTTTAGCATCCATTCCTTTCAACAGGGCATCGTTAAGAATGGGAAGTTAAGACAGTCTCTGAGAAGGATTATGGCAGAGAAGGCCAGGCTGGTAATAAGCCAATTGTTCACAACCAAACCTGCTCAAACAACCTTATTACAAAATCATAGAATCTTACAGTTGGAAGGGACCTCAGAGACCATGTAATCCCAGCTGCAACTGACCGGAAATTCCCTTTCATAGAAATGGTCCCAGCTCTGGAGTTAGAAAACTTGAGCTCAAGTCTTACTTCTGAAGTTTACTATGTGTGTGATTGTGGCTAGATATTTAACCTCTTTGTGTCTCAGTTTACTCAACTACAAAATGAAAAAACAAAACAAAATATTGGACTAGATGACCCCAAGATCATTTTCTGATCAGAATTTTGATTCAACCTCTCTCCATGCTAGATTCTTCCCTCTGAGATAGTCTCCCATTTACAGTGCATTTGCATAATATATAAATATGTATACATTCTCTTATTCATATAACATATATCATATATATACATATTATGTACATATTATCAATGTAAATAATTGATAGAATGTTGTCTTCCCAATTAGACTGGCAATTCCTTGAGGGCAGAAACTGTGATTGTCTTTCCTTATATCCTCAGCACTTAGAACAATGCCTGGCAAAAAGTTGTTGCTTGTCCTTTATCTTCAAAGGGGACTGATGACATGATGAAGTGATGTCTTGATTTGTGCAGGAATTGGATTTAAGTAAGGTAGAATTTCATAAAGTCATCAACCTCATCATGTCTTCCAGAGTCATCCAATTACAGTGTCAAGACAAAAGTTGGGATGACTGGCAGTGGTCCAGGATGCAGTGGATGACCTTGGCATCTGTGATGTCTGACCAAGTACTCCATAGCACCTGCTTCAGCCACCTTCAGGGCCACTGGAACAAATTGTTCTCAGATGCCCATTTTTCCAGCGAAAGCCTTCACATGCTTGGAGTAGACAACCCACTGACTCACCCAAGGGTTTGTATTCCATCAGTTATCCTCAACCTGGTTTAACCCCATCTGCTGAGATGTTTTATCATGGTATGGTCACCATGCATGAGACAGCTTCTTGGAAGTGAGAGTTGAGTGCCAGGTGGATCCCAAAGGTGGGTGAGAAGCCTTAAAAATGGCTTGGCAAGTCCACACACTAAAAGTGTTAGCCTACCTTGAACACCCATACACCAGGTGGCACAGTGAACAAAGTGCTCTCCTTAGAGTTAAGAAGTCATGAGTTCAAATCTGGCCTCAGACACTTACTATCTGTGTAATGTGGGTAAGACATTTGACCCTATTTTCCTCAGTTTCATCATCTGTAACATGAACTGGAGAAGGAAATGGTCAATCACTCCAAAATCTAGTAAGTGCTTTTTGACAAAAATGATGAAAATCCCAACACATGGATATCCAGCCTATGCTGGAAGGCTAAGTATGCTCTCTGAGAACATCTCAGAGCTGTCTTTCATGATCCTGAACCCAGAGTTATTTTTAATCCTCTGTGGATGAATTAAAAGACAATCATAGTCAAGGCAAAAAACCTGACCGGAGAAGAAATAGACAGAATTTCTTTTCCTTTTGTTCCATCGTCACATTAAGTGTCAGTAGACTTTTAGTGGTCCTTGTAACATGATGCCCATCAAAACATTTTTTTCCCAAAGAAGCATTATGACAAGGCTATTAACCACTTATCAGAATCCTGAAAATGAAGATTACACAGTGTAATTAGAAAATGATGACTAATTCATCATTCGTTTCTGATTCACTAATATATTCATCATCATTAAGTCATTGTGTATTCTCCAGCATATAAATCTGTTTTCCAAACATAATTTTTAGAAGAAATTGAACTCAAAGAATTGCACATTGGCTCCCAGGTCAGAACTGAGATGAACTGAATAATACCTAATTGAGAAGAGAGAATAGACAGTTTCTGATCTTTTATGAGTAATATATTTTAATAAGGCTTTTAGGCTTCCTTGCTTCATTTTGGCCTTTTGTTCTGCCCCCTTCTACAATCCTTAGTTCCAGGTGACCCACACCTGCTTCTTTCTGTTCCTGGATCACTAGTCTTTCTAGTAGAAATTCCAACATCAGGCAGATGGGGTTCTCTGATAATTCAAGGCAGAAATGTCATGGTTCTTCCCTTGTTGACTCTTTCGAATTTTTTCCTGAGAATGTTCTGAATCTTTTTGACATCATCAAATCTCAGCCTTGCTCCTAATGACCTCCTAATGAACTTGTTCATTTTCTCCCAAGACTGAAACCATTCAGAATGAGCTCCTTTGATTTCTATTCTCTACAACTTAAACTTTACTCAGTTTCCTGGCTAGGAGAAAATGTGATCTCCTTAATTAACATCAAGCACTGCTTTTGTCCATGAACCTGTGAACACCTACCTCATCTGGAATATCCCCCTTTAGCTCATTGTATTTCTGTCTTTCACCTACAGTTTCTCTCTCTGCATTCACTCTTCCACTCACAAATATATTCAAGTTGACTTTGGTTCCCAAACAACTACTCCATTTACATTGTCACCTATTTGAGTCACTATTCCACTCTTGTCATCTATCTCATTTCCATACTTCAAAAAAGAGCGACATACCCTTGCTACCTTCACTTTCTTATCCCCTTTATCATTCCAACCCTCTTTACAGTGTGAGTTTCATTCCTACTACTCACAAGATCAAAGGTTCATAGAACTAGAGTTAGTAGGGACCTCGGGGGCATATAGCCCAAGCACATCATTTCATTGATGAGCAAATTGAGGCCTAAGGAATGGAAGGGAATTATCCAAACTCACACAGGTAGCAAAAATTAGAGGTGAGTTTTGAACCTAGGTCCCCAAACACCACTAGCATTATTATTATTGAATATCAAAACTGCATTCCAAGGTCATAAAATTACTTTATGACAAACAAATAAAATGGGATTATTTTATGTCCCTTTTATTTTTATTCAGTCCTTCAAGAATGACCATCCCTTCCTTGCTGATCTCCCTCAGTTTCCATAACATTTTTATGTTCTATCTCTGGCATTATCCTTATAAACTCTTAGGCTTTGCTTTTCTTCTTCTCCTTTTTCTAATACCTTTGAACCATTTCAATGTAATCATCGTTCTGTTCTTATTTGTTTTTTTTTCTTTTCTTTCTGTCCTCTCTTTCTTGGCCACTTTTTCATTTCCCCAAATTCTACTTTTACAGATATCTAAACTCTAAGGATTCTCCTTACCTCTTCTCCTTTTTTCAGCCCTAATTTCCCCTAATTCAAATATCAGTTCTGTGAAGATAATTATTTAATCTAGATGAGCAGGCTTGATTTCTCTCTTAAGATTCCAGAATCATATCTTCTATCTTTCTTTAAAATGTTAAATTTGTATTGATAACTTCTTTTTAAAGAATTTCCTTACTTGTACCCAGCAAAAATTTCCATATAATAAACAAGAAATAAAATAAAAGCAGTTAGTTAAACTGAGAAATATATCAACAATTCATCAGTGTGTGTAATGTTCTGCATCCACACCCTCTTTTTCAAAGAAGGGAGAAAGTTACATTCTCATAGCTCTTATTGGTGCTGTCCTTGGTGCTTTGATGTTTCTTGATTTGTATTTGGTCCAATCAAAGTGCTTGCCTTCTAAATGATACCCTTGATAATCTAATAATTGGTCATGTTTCCTCCCCCAGTGATTACAATGACTTTACTTTTATTCACATTTTATGTATCTATTTATGTGCCCATACTTAACCATTAGTAGAATATAAGCTTCTCAATGGTAGTGTTCATTGTTACTTTTTTTCATTATGTCACCAGCACCTAGCATAGTGTAAATAATGTAGTAGGCTCTGGTTGAATTGAGCTGAATATTTGTTTGTGTAATTAAATCACATTGCATTGTTCTGGCCAACAGAGGAACTACCCTGCCTGGTCTCAAGGTATAGGAGTCTGAAATCACATTCTGTGAGAATTGTATATAGTTTATGGTTTGGTTTATTTTGGGAATGGAAATGTTTTAGAGGCTACCTATTTCATAATCAAAATATCATTTAAAAGTATAATACTTTAAGCATTTCTTTTATTTATTTTTTATTTTATTTTCATGTTAGTTCTACTTAAAAGTGCTAGAGAATTACTTCCCCAAAAGAAAAAGCTTTCAGCAGTCCAGACTCTCAGCTGGAAGCCTGCCCAGGCTGACTCAATTAGTCTTCTCTTTACCAATGAATTGAATCAAACTCTGTTGACCTTGCCATTTGTCAAATATAAATATTACTTTTTTGAAAAATAATTCAACTTAAAAATCACTCACTGATGCCTAAAATATTTGCTGCACTGGAAAGTTTATGATGTAGCCCTTGCTACTTTAAGAACGCTGTCATGCTTTTCATATAATTAAAGTTTTGAGGAGATTTGGACATAAAGAATTAGCCTAGGATCTTAGAAAGGGGGAAACACACTCAGCCTATTAATTGTTTCTGTTTTCTTCTTAATGTTATTTATTTTTCAAAGAAATTTTTGTTGTGTTAAACTACATTTGGTCAGATTGAAAATTTGTTTCTCTTAGATCAAATGACATCAGGAGGAAAGAGTTGAGTGCCAGCAAGTCTTTTAAAAAGTAAGAGGGACTCCTTTGCTGTTCATAATCCATCTTCCTCATTTCTGGTCAATATTTCTATCTGAATGTTACCAATGTCTTTTTAGATTCATAACCTTTTTGTTGACAAGGGAGCTACTCTGCCTATCTCAAGGTATAAGAGGTTGCAATCCCTTTCTGTATGCATTTTAATCATCTTGGTTTTGTTTGTGTGCATTAAGGAGAAAATTATATTCCCAAATCAAAATAAAATATCCTTTTTTTTTAAACCCTTGTACTTTCGGTGTATTGTCTCATAGGTGGAAGAGTGGTAAGGGTGGGCACTGGGGGTCAAATGACTTGCCCAGGGTCACACAGCTGGGAAGTGGCTGAGGCCGGGTTTGAACCTAGGACCTCCTGTCTCTAGGCCTGACTCTCAATCCACTGAGCTACCCAGCTGCTCCCAAAATATCATTTTAAAAGTATAGTATTCAGGGAATTTGCTTATGGGTATTCATGGACATGATCTTGACCTGAACAACCACCCTTTGGTATGGGACTGGATATATTAACATAGGATGGCAGATTTAGAACATTTTTGTTGTAATTGAGGCACCTTGGATAGAGCCTGGAGTCAAATCTCACCTCAGACACTTACTAGTGGTGTGACCTTGGGTATGTCACTTAATGTGGTTTGCCTCAGTTTCTTCATCTATAAAACGAGCTGGAGTAACAAATGGCAAATCACTCCAGAATCCCTTTGATGTGAGAATGGATGTGTTTATCATAGGATCACAGATTTAGAACTAGAAGAGACTTTGGAGGGCACTTTCTGAAAGATGAGAAAAATGAGACAAAGAAAGTTTCAGTAGTTGCCAGGAAAACTCAGCTAAAAGTACAAAACTAGGATTTGAACTTAATTTATCTAACTCCATCTAGTGTTATTTGCACTGATCTACCTTGCCCTCATTTTGCTAATGGAATCATAGGATTAAGAGTTGAAAGGCATCTTCCAAGTCATCTCATTCAGTCCCTTCATTTCACAGATGAGGAAACAGATCCATAAAATTGATGGGAGTTAGTTACTCAGGTTCATATAATTGGTAAGGAGCAGAGCTGGAATCCAAACCTGCATTTTCTGGCTTGAAATCCATTCCTCTTTTGTCTATATCCATTTGTTGCAAAGTGGAACAGCATGAGGACAACTATCGGTCCAATGACTTAAATTATACAATATAGATTCTCTGCCCTTGGGAGAAATCATGGGGGCTTATGGATCTGGGGATGGGTTCATGAGTTGTACCTCGGGAAAAATCACTTTTGTGATCGTGGGATTTCCCCTTTCTGGGTAAAAATGAGGAAGCTCAAAATGGTAGCCCAAGTTACATAAACAGCTTGTAAGAAGCATTAAATCTGATCCTGTTGATTTCAGTCAAGTATATTACCCGATACACTATACTACCCCTTGAGAGGGAGCATGGGAACAATGGAAAGAAGACTGGATTTGGGCTCAGAGAACATGGCTTCAAATCCTGCCTCTAGGTTTGTTTTTTTTTTTGCTGTGTTCACCTGGGCACATCATTCAATTTGGACTCATTTCCCTCATTTGTAATTGAAGGGGCTGAATTTAATGCCTTTGAGATCCCTTCTAGCTCTAATTCTATGGCCATTAATTCATTGCAGTTTTTTTTCCAAATTAAAACATCCCTTTATAACTCTTTGTATACTTTTCTGGCACTGTGTTTTATTCTTTTTATGAATTCCCAAATAGTAAATGGTTTAAATGAAGAGAGACATGTTTCTAAAAATCCTTGCTAATCTATAACTTGGAGTCTAAATATATTTTGTTTTAAAATATTATCATCTAATTACAGTCTACAAAAGAGTTACTGACTTCCATCAGTAGAGGGAGTTTCTACAATGACAAAAATGACAGGTCTGCCCCCTCCTATGATTTTTTTTCTTCCTGTGACTTTCAATCGACTCTTTTAAAGGAACTAGGATTGAGTCCAGCTCTGTAAATCTTCAGGTTCAGGCAGATAGCTAGCCAGTCTGGCTCCAATTCTTCCTTCTAGTCTTATCACACATGGCCTGAAGATATTTTAACTTACTGCCTATTCTAATTCATAAATTATTCTAGCCTATGTGGCTAATTCTCATCATTAATTATTTTCTCAGTAACTTAAATACTTCAGTCCCCTCATTGAAATACTCCTAATGTTTGGAATGTAGATCTCTTTCACCAATGAGAATTGATATTTTCTGCATAATTCAAGGACCAACTTTGATATCATTCCTTCAGGATGTCTTTCCTAAGTCTCCAATCACTCCTTTCTCACAATTTTCTCAAAAATAAAATTTGATATTTCCTTTGCCTTTTAAGCTTTCCATTGCCTTTTTTAAAAATTCTTAAACCCTTAACTTCTGTGTATTGGCTCCTAGGTGGAAGAGTGGTAAGGGCTAGGCAATGGGGGTCAAGTGACTTGCCCAGGGTCACACAGCTGGGAAGTGTCTGAGGCCAGATTGGAACCTAGGACCTCCCATCTCTAGGTCTGACTCTCAATCCACTGAGCTACCCAGCTGCCCCCTCCATAGCCTTTTACATTGTTTACAGCAATTGAACTTCATAACAAAGCTAAGCCATAGTCACCACAAGCTTAACTATACCCATTTTAGGGATGAGTATACAAAGACTCACTGACAATCATTTATAATCCAGAGAAGTAGGATTCAAAGGTTCAGTTTCAGATTCCAAACTGAGCACCTCAATCATGATTTCCTCTTCTAGAACTTTGTACTTCCTCTACACACTTAGTATATCTCATTGTGTATCAAAGTTGTCTCTGCCCCCTCTAAAGCTCCCATGTTATAGTGTAAAACCCATGAAAGTAGGACATCTTACTCATTTGTGTTCTTGAGCACTTAGGACAGCAATAACTCAATAATAAATAAATAAAAAGAATTACTTAATAAATGCAACAAACTTAATTTCTGGGAAGGACTTCCAGTTGTTCAGTTAATTCTGACTGAGCTCAATAAGTTAATCCTAGAAAAGAAAAAGGTCTCTTCCTGGGATCAAAATGACTAAAACAGAAATGCTAGACAGAAAATATTCTTTCCTATTACAAAAAAAAATAGCATCCTAAGGTAGGTAGGTGATGTAGTAGATAGAGTGTCAAACCATCTAGCTGAGGTCAAATCTGGACTCAGATGCTTACTAACTTTGTAACCCTGAGCTAGTGACTTCAGCCTATTTCCCTCAGTTTCCTCATCTGTAAAATTAACCATTCCTGGAGAAGGGAATGAAAAACAACTGCAGTATCTTTGCCAAGATCATCTCAAATGGTGTCATCAAGGGCAAGCTTGGTTCTTCTCTAAAAGTTGCTACCATTTAGGGAAGACATTGCTCAACTCTAAGACATCAGGGGGAATGCACCCAAGGTTGTGAAGGACCTTGAGCTATACCATATTTTGATTAATTGAAGAAACTAGTATATCCATCTGAATAAGAGAATTCTCAGAAGGGATATGATTCCTGTATTGGTGTTATTTGTGTGAGAGGAATCAGGCTTAGAATTAGATCCCAGAAACTCTAACCAGGAGCTCACTACTTCTCTACCTTTTCATCAGGGTATGGTTGGTCTCTCTCTTTTTTAAACTCTAAGACCTTTAAATGCTAGAATTCCAGATAATTTTTCTTTATTTTGTTTCCTTCTTCTCTTGTATCTCATCATCTTAGACATAATATACCTAGAAAGGCTGGGATGTTTACAGATAACAGTTTTAGAGTTAGAAAGTAACTTGGAGCCCATCTAGTACAACATCCTCATCACACAAAAGTTAGGAGACATGCCAGAAGTCATGCTGCTGGGTCAAAATTGGAATCTAAATAAGTCTGATTCCAAACCTAGTGTTCTTTCTATTGCAATTATGCCATCACTTCTCTTGGGTGTCCTGGTACTAGAGACAGGTGGTGTTTTACAGAAAATCTCACATAAACAAATAGTTTACTCTGGGGCCAGTTTGTATCATCAGCCATCACTCTTAGCAACCTAAACAGCTCGGGAAATTCTCTAGCTTCTTCTCATAACCCACAGACTGAAACACACGAGAACCTTTTCCCAGGGGTGGGTTCTACTCTCTAAGAAACTCAGTACAGGCTACACATCTCTTGAGCCAGTTACACAGGAGATGATGATAATCAAAAGGGGCCAAATAAAAAGGGAATACAAACAATACAAGAATAGAAGGCTCCAGAACATAAGAAGCCACAGTAATATAAGGATCACTGAATTAAGTTTGCCTGGCCCCAGAAAGAGGCACCAGGAATAGATGTTGAAAGTAGGTAGATTTTGTCTCAATATATGGAAAGAAAAGAACAAATTTAGAACTTTCCCAAAAGAAGAGGGACAATATCAAGAGGGAAGTGGTGTATTCCCTCTCACTGGGGGGGTCTTTAAGCAGAGATTGGAGAACTGCTTTACAGTTATGCTGTAGTGGGGATCAGGTACTGGTTGGACTATCTGTCCTCCTGGGTCCCTTCCCATTCTGAAATGCTGTGATTCAGTCTCTTGAGCCAGTGGGGAAGACTAAACCAGCACCAGAAGGGAGGAAAAAAATGGTTGGCAGATGGCTTCCAACATTCAATTCTTCCCCCACAGCAACAGCATGCAGATTTCTGTTCAGTCAACTTGTTCTTCTATCCAGTTGTGTTTTTTTTTCTTCTTTCTCCATATCCCTGTTCTATTTGATTGCATCTAGCATGAATTTCCCTAACATGCACATCGATTCACAGGAATAAAACTCTGCATAACTTAGGGGGTATGGAGGGAGAAGTGTGAGAAATACAAAAGAGAAAAAACGTGTACATGGAGGAAGGAGGAAAAAAAACAACTTATTTCCTCTTCGTGTGTTTTTGTTATTGTTGTTCAGAACAAATGGAAGATGGGAAACCAATATTCTGATACTGTCCTGCAAAGAGCAATGACAAAGGATGGAGAATGCTCAGACACTGGTAGTTCAATAGAATCAATGCATGGCCTCACTTCCAAGTCCCAAAGTTCTTTTTAAAGAAAGCTCAGAGAGATCAGTTGTAAGACGCCAGACGACCTTAATATTCCTCCTTTAAGTCTGGGAATCAGTTTCATTTTGACCAGACAGACAGACTCGCCAGCCAGGCAAGAAGACATGGCACCATCTAGATCACCTGAAATAGGTCATTGAAATGGGACGTCTAGCAGTAAAGTGTTGGTATTGATTCTTCTGGCTATCTTTCTTCAACCAAATAGCATGAGCTTTGAATGTTCACATTGAAGAAAGAGGAGCAGAGAGAGGGGTTGGGGAAGGCATACTTTCCAGGGTCACTCCTGAAGGTAAAATTGTAGTTATGATGATTGGTCTTGGGTAAGTCACTTTTTTCTTTGCCTCTTCTGAAAAATTAGGGGGTTGGGCTAAATGATTGCTAAGGTATTTCCCTGCTCTAACTCCCAAGACACTTTGACATTTTACAGGAGAGAGAAATTTTCTGTGTCCAGAGATCGTTTCACTCATTGCATTTGTATGCATATGCAAGGCATTTAGTAGCTGCTTACTAAGTATTTGTTGATTTATTTATAAAGCATAAATTATATAGAGGTATTCATTTGATATCGTCCTCTACTAG
Source organism: Gracilinanus agilis (assembly GCF_016433145.1). Lineage (NCBI taxonomy): Eukaryota > Metazoa > Chordata > Mammalia > Didelphimorphia > Didelphidae > Gracilinanus > Gracilinanus agilis. The sequence goes on from NC_058131.1 coordinate 716,843,278, forward strand.
CTGATGGACCCTGCCTAAGAATGTTAATTTCTTATCCTTCTTCTTTTCCTAAGTATTCACTATAGATTCTTTTGAAGGAGCCTTATTCCAATGTCTTATCAAGGTATAGAGATTACCTTGAGTGCTTGGAAGGCTAGTTAGTGGAGCACATGCTCTGATGATGTGGTACAATGACAAAGCCTTAGAATCAGAGAATGTAGGTTCAAAATCCAGCTTTAAACACTGCCTGTGAGACTTTGGACAAGTAATTTCCCATGTTAGTGTTAGTTTCTTCACCTGTAAAAATGAAAATGGACTAAAAAACTACTGTGATTCTAAATCAATGAGTCTATAAGGTTCTACCAGGACATGCATGAAGAAAGACTCCACTGATTCTCCAAGGATCTCCATGCTAAGAACAAAAAGACTCATTACTGAAAACAATGAATTATTTGGCCATGGTGACTTGTGAAGTACATTCATCTAAAAACGTTCCTCAGTCCTTCTGCAGTGAGAGTAATCAGTAGCAGAGACAGATGGGATATTAGAATTCCTTAGTCCTCAGAGCATCTAGAGACATTTATTAAATTGTTGTTATTCAATGTCTGATCTTTGTCCAACAACAAAAGAGATGTCACACCCTTAGAGACAGTTATGGCACTCCTACAGAGTCTTCCTATCCATGAGTCCAGAAAATCTAAAGAAATGCCAATGGAATGTGCAGAGCTCAAACAAAAGCTCTTGGAGGAGTTGGCTCACTGTGGTACCCAGGTGCAATCAGGAATGTGACTTCAAGAGACAGCTGGCCATCTTAGCTTGCAGTGCACCCCATGAGGGGAATGAGTCTGACTTTGAATGGCAGGTGGATCTTATGGATGAAAACCTATTTCAGGGGATGAAGTAGAGAAATCTTGGGAAGAAACTGACTAGAAAACAAGCACTAATAATAGTGACTCATATTTATAGTCATCTTTAGAGTTTACACAGCATTTTATATACATTATCTCAATTGTTCTTCATAAGCATCCATGAGCTAAGGTCAAAAAACTCCTAAGCAATCCAATTCAGGTCAAGCCCAGTTATCAAGCAATTGTTCAACCCTTTTTAATGTGCCTAGCACTCTAATGGGTGCTGATGATACAATGAGGAAACCAAGGAAACAGGCCCTGCTCTCAAGAAACTTATAGTACACAGATAAACAAGTTACTCCAGTATATATTTTAGTTCACAATGTTGTTAACATGAAAGTTTAAAAAAAGATGTAAATGGGAGAGAAATTAAAAGATAGAATGTAAACTCCTTGAAAAGAGGGACTAGATTTCTTTTCTATTTGTATTCTCAGTATTTAGCAGTATAATTTCTCCATAAAGAAAATCAAATTACTTTTTAAAATTTCATATTGAAGGAAATATGAGTAAATATAGGAAACTAAAAGGCCAAAAAGCTCATAGAGTTTGGGGAAGCATCATATTATACTATGAATAAAAACAGCTTTGCAAAACAAAGAATTTCTAAATGTGAGATATTATCATTATTGTCTATAGAAGTAATATTTTTATTTTTTCAAGAAGAAAGTTAGGGTATATTTTGGATAGTGAGCCTCTAACAATAACACAAATATGACATTTGTCAACTTAACTAATAGGAAATAATTGGCTACAGATACAAGTCATTTCAAATCAACAAAGTGAATTCAGATGATCAAAGGGTTAGAGCAAATGTCAAAATCAATAGTGAATGTTAAGGACAAGTTAAGATGGCACTTTATGTGACTATAGCAATATCGACCTGACCTTTTAGCTAAACAAATTGTCGACATCTCCCTAAACTGAAAAGACATTAGAAAATACAATGATTTTGAAAATCACCATACATTACAGAGTTTAACCAGTTCAAAATAATTCCCAAAAGAAAGGAGCCCCAAAGAACCCAGAAACTGCCCAAGTCAATAAATATTTGATGTCCTTTTTAAGAAGAGAGAAATTGCAGCAAAGAATACCTGCAGATTATATCAGGAGGAAAACAAATAGACCTGAAATAGGACAGATCAGCTAGAATATATATGGTAAAGCATTTTCACCAGCTATTAAAAGTGGAACTAGGGGCAGCTGGGTAGCTCAGTGGATTGAGAGCCAGGCCTAGAGACAAGAGGTCCTAGGTTCAAATCCGGCCTCAGACACTTCCCAGCTGTGTGACCCTGGGCAAGTCACTTGACCCCCATTGCCTACCCTTACCACTCTTCCACCTATAAGTCAATACACAGAAGTTAAGGGTGTAAAATAAAAAATAAATAAATAAATAAAATAAAAAAAAAGTGGAACTATGCCACAACTGTACTCACACAACACAAATACTCATTTCATTTTGTTGCATCCAGTTGAAAATAGTGGCTGAATCGGATCCAAAACTTAGAGGAGAGATTTGTATTAGAGGCAACATAATTTTCCAGGCAATCATGATACTGTTTTTAATATTTCTCGAAGGGGAGAAATTACAAAGGGTAAGAAATGAAAAGGATGACTTTACTATGATAAGAGGAGAGATAGTAAATCTTCAATATTCTCCCAACTATGTCATTATTTAATCATTCCTACAATTTATTCATGGAAATAATATATATATATATATATATACATATATCACATGAAAGCTTGATGAGAACACAATAAAGGAATAGGCAAGGGACAAAAGACATGCAATAGATTATGACTTCCACAGTCACATACTCACTGAGAATTGAAAAAATCAAAATAGTTTCTCCTACACCCTTTGCCAGCTCTATAGATAAAATGACATCATCAAAGTTGCTTTCCAACAAATTGTAGCCTAAGAATTTTTTAAAACATACAAGATTCTATATTCAGCATAGTCTCAAAGACTTTTAAGAGATCACTGCAATTTAATTTTGAATAAGTAATATGAAGTGACCATCTCTGGAAACTCTTGTTTGTGTGGTGCCGTTGAGTCCCAGAATATTCCAGGTAGGCCTCCTCGATATTTTTAACTTTCCATTTTATATTGATTTAGTATGAAATATATGCCCATATAATCAGATTATTCATTATATTTTATTTTCTGTAAAAATATTTTCTCTTTTGTCTAATTGATAATTTATTAATTCAGAAGATTGGCCCCGGATTCCACACTAGAGGAATGATGTGAATGAAGAATATCTTTGACACAGATTATGACATGAATTGTATAGGAAGCCCATTGGATTAATTAATCTTTGTAAATATTTTAGAGAGGTGTTTCTGTTGAGTGACTGGATAGACCCAGAATTAAACAAGAAGTGAGGTGGAATCACATTTGGGACACTATATAGAACTTTTATTGATCCCTGATCACTTATCCCTAGAGAAAGTCAGTTTTTTTTTTAATATCATTATTATCTTGTTGTTTTTATGTAGTTAAAAATCATGGAACACTATGATCTCAGAAGAATCACAACTGCAAGTGACACCAGGGACAACAGAGAGAAGCATGCTGGCTACATAAATCAGCTGTAATATAGTAATGTTGACAATTTTCTTGTTAGAAGTTGTATGTGAGACATCATCAAGAGCATAGGCCAATCATAAAATGAGAAAGAGGTAGCAAAGGGAAATCTTAAAAATTTCAATGATAAGCCACAAAATTAAAAAAAAAATAACTCTAGCCAGTTTAACATGGAGGATGCTGCTATCATGTTAGGTTTCTTCTTATAATCAACAATTACAGAAAGACATTGACATGAATTATGATTTAGACTGATTATGCCCAGCTTCTTTACTAAGATAAAGGCAGCAAGGAGGCCAAAGTTAGCTATATTGAAGCACAAAGTACTATCGCCCTAGCACATGACTCTAAAGGAATTCTGCCCATCACTTCATTTATTTTTCTCTGATCTACTCATGATTTCTATATTATGCAGTTTCTTTTAAACAATAACTCATTTTGCCCAATTCAGCATAAAACCATACACACCTTAACATCTGTGGAACAATACCAGCTTCCTAGGAACAATGCATTCCTCTGAGATGGAGATGAACACATAAGGTTTCACTGAAGGAAAATACAGTTGATTTACTGTTTTCTTCTTGTCTAAGTGAGTATAACCACCAAATCAGTTCATTGTTGTTATTACTAAATCTATTTTGTTATCAATTCAATGATTAAAATAATAGAATTTAGATAGTTTTTTCATATCTACAAAGTATTTTAAAATATCACATTTGTATACTATCAATAAGTCTAATAATTAGAATGATGAATGTGAAAATTTTTGTCTATCCGTTGAAATTTTTAAACCTTAATAGAACTGTTACAAAGAAGAGAAAGCAAGACTGGATTTCAATCTGCCTTGATGGAGAGAATACCCACACTTGAGAGACCACAGGTCTACCAACAGATTCAATTATATTATTATGCAATAGTGGAGAATACATTTATTTTTGCCTACAAAACCTTTAGATATAACTAGATCCTTGACGGACATAATTTCTTATAATTCCTGGTGTTTCTGGCATATTCTATATCTAGTAATCCTGCATCTTCACATAATTTCTAAATGCTTCTTTCCCACCCTTCATCTTCTTGACTTCTTAACCTGGAGAGCAGATAAAGATTAAATAGCCCACAACAAACAAATGTGTATGATGATGATGGTGACCACTAATATTTCATAGCTTAATAAAGTTTTCAAAGCATTTTATAAACATCATCTCAATGGATCCTCCCAATGACTCTGTGGTGTGCAAACCATTATTATCTCCAAGGTTGACCAGATTTGAACCTGAATACTCCTTTAAAGAAAATAACTATGAAGACAGATTCATATCTGAAATGATATCTTTCCTCACATCTATTTCTTAGTATTCAGGAGTTTCTTTAAAGATCATATTGGATTCCACTTCCAATAAGAAGTCTTTCTTAAATCCCAAGTTACTAGTTCTCCCCTCTTCTTCAAGAGTTCTTAATAGATATATGTTTCCATATTGCACTCTTCTAGACAATCTAAGGTCCCTTAAAATGACACTACTTTGTGTTTTTACCTTTTATGTACCCAGTATGACAATCTTCTTGCACATAATAAACAAATTATAATTGCTTATTAAGTTGAAGTGAGATAAAAAAGAAACTGTCCTTTTCTATTTCTTTCCATATTTGTTGCTTCTTTATTGATGAAAGTAAGTATGCCATCTGGAGAGAAAAGTTGCCATTTCCTACTCTATTCCAATTCTATTCTCCAGGAAATGGTGTATTGGGAAATTTGATACTTTTCTATTTGGATGTTGTATGATCTATTGTACTTGTAAGGTGGGGGAAGAAAAGAAAACTCTTAACTCTGATTGGGCTCTACATGGGAAGGCAACATTGAGATAGTCTTGAGAAGAGCTTGATTGTTTGCCAGGCTATTCCTTAGGAGTCATTTCAAGGGAGACCTGACTAGAGATATTCTTACTAACCACCTGCGCCTAAGATCCCAGCGCTATCTGTCAGTATAGCCCAGCTAGGAAATACCAAGCTCAGTTAAAGAGCTGGTAAGTTGATATAGCACTGTAAACAAGTCATCACCCAAGATTAACAAAGCCAGGCATAGTAGGAATTCCTAACACCTAAAAACATTCCATATATGGAGAATGCGGCCCAAGTGAGGGTCTACTGATTTATTTATTTCAGCAAATTAATTTTACTGGGCAATTACCTCATTGCTTTGGACTAGTCAAGATTCATGTCTACCCTGCTTTCTAACCCTGCCCCTTTGGCACTGAAGAGCCATCATCCCCCTTTCATATGTATTTTTTAACCTTAGGCCACTTGTTTATTTTTTTTTATCTGATGCATTTCTGCATTCATAAAGCAACTAAAGAGGCCAGTTTGAGGAATTGGCAAACAATAAAACCCTGATTAATTTTGGCCTATGATCACCACTGAGTTGATGAATAAGAATAACTGATGATGAATATTAAGTATCTTCAAAGAGAGGGATAACACACGTTCAGACACTACCAGTACCAAATATACCAATCTACTCATCTGTCAAAGACATTTTTTATTTAATCACAATTTGGCACCAAGGATGATTGGTCCAGACTTAAACCTAAGAGCTGAGAGACTTTGGCATTCATGCTTTATTGGGGTTATAGTCACTCACATGTAAAATCTGACCAGTGACATTTTAGGAGAAAATACATCTGCTACTATATAGATTGTAGGGCATCTTTATTGATTTTCTTTCCCCCTTTTTCAGCTGGATGAAAGCAGTATTTTTTCAGACTTGTTTTTCTTCTCTTTGGATGGCTGCTTCAGCTTTTTAAAATTAAGTCTTTTCTTGTCCCTTGTTTGGATATTACATTTTCATTCTGCTTTCATGCTGTGCCGACTTCATACAATCTAGTGTTTTCTTTGTTAAAAATAATTAAAGGCACCATCCTATTTCTTTTCTAGCTTATTCAACCTAATTAAATGTAATTTGTGTTTTCCTGACTCCTACTAGAGTCTTCTTTTGAGCACAGGTGTTATATACTCTGTGCAATCCATAAAAGGCAGGACACTCACTGCATTTTGAACTAATTGAATTTCCAGGTATTCCTTTACAGTGCTTCCATGTACAATGAAATACAGGCTTACCTAGAAGTTTCAATAATACAAATTGCCGTGGTGAGGTACAACTGGCATTACACAGTTAGGCAAGATCTCCTGAAGTCATTTAGCCTATCTACAAAGTGGTATCTTTTTTTAGCAATTATTAGAACAGAAAATCCCCCCAAAATTTAGAGGGAAACACTGCTGATTTTCACTTTCTAAAATCTATAAAGCATCATTGGGTTAAATCTCCATCTCTGCCATTAATGAACTTCAGGACCATGGCTAGGTTCTTTAGGCTTTTGAAATCTCAAATTCCTTCATCTGTTAAAAAGAAACAATTGGAATATTCACTTCAATTTACCAAACATTTATTAAGTGCCTCCTACAGTGATAGGCACTGGAAATACAAAGACAAATATCAAATACTACCAACTCTCACAGTGTTTAAGTTCTTTTGTTTGGAATTGGTATGAGCCTAAGGAAAAACCCTAAAAACTAGAGAGATTAGCAAAATTCTCATAGTGAAAGGTGACTGCTGGAGCTGGGATTTGAAAGCAGCTTAGGATTCCATGGGAGTAGGGATAAGGTTGAACAGAGGGATGATTTTCAGACAATGATGATCACCTGTGGAAAGACAAAAGGAAGATGGAATGTCTTGTGTGGGTCACATCTAGCAGGTCAGTGTTTCCGGAATGTGAGTATACAAAGTGAAGTGATGTGAAATGAAACTGCAAAGAAATGTAGGCCAGAACCAGTTTGGAGAGACTTTTAAGTCCTTGTCAAGAATAAAATTGTCTGAGTTTAATTCTGTAACACTAAAAAAAATCTCACTTCTGTACTATGTTTAGATGGGGGAAAAAACACTCAGCACTTACAACTGGACTTCTCTCTATGCATTAAGATTCCAGTACCAGTAGAGGAAGGCCAGTTCTTTCATTATGCTCCATCAAAACTTTGATCTTTCTTAGACCATTCATATAGATGTAAAATTGTTTCAAAATCACACCAGGTCTAATTTAATCAGGATGTTAATACTATAATGGTTAAAAATGAACAATGCCCAGATGAAAATATGTTAGACAGATAGTTCATTGAAAGAGCATGTACATTTTGGACACAAACTACAGAGAGACCATGAACAGGGAAAAGAACCGAATTAAAGGACTCATCATTTGGAATTGTATCCATAGGGTATAGAACAGAGCCTGCCAATAGCTCTTAATAAGATCCAACTGACTGAATTCTTTATTAACAGTTTAAGGGAAAATAAGTGACTATTCCTAAGGTAACGTCAGCAGAAAGAAGGAACCGGTGTGTCTCCTGACTATACTACTACTTGAGTGACCTAGAACACTTCACCCAACCTTCTTGGGTCTGTTTCCTTATCTAGAAAATGATGGGGTAAGCTTAGTTGACCTCTGAGTTTCCTTCCATGTCTGGATCTATGATTCCTTGCTGTATAAGGTCTAGAAAGAAAAACTAATGTTAGAAAGTTTTTAGGTCTTCATCAGTTTTCCTTTTTTAGTTTTTCCAAATTATCCCAATTGCTGCCAGAACATTAGATGATGTAAACCAGCATCAGAAGTAGCAAGGAATAACAATAAAGAATAAAAATTAAGAAAAGGAGCAGAGAGAAAAAGAAAGAAAAAGCCTAAATCTGCCCAAGAAGAGAAATTCATGTGAATCCATGACATAAAAAGGATCAAAAGCCAAAGAAAGCAGAAAATGATTTAGCTTTTAGGCAGTTGTCTTTAATATTATGATTTTTACGGATTGTTTGGTTAAAATAAAAAGTGAAAAGAAATAGGAGGAGGAGGAGGAGGAAGAGGAGATGGAGGAGGAGGAGGAGGAGAATTTCCACTCTGAGAATTCTCAGTGCCTGGTTTCAAAGATTCAGTATTAAAAGCATCAAAATAGCAGCTTGCTTCCCTGACAATATGCAACTGGCAGTTTGCATGTGACATTAGCTATTTCTTGAGCAGTACAAGTAGGAATTGACCATGGGATAAGGAACTTGGGAGTGCCATAATGACAAACGTGTTGGGTTTTTTTCCTGAAACCAAATTACATATCTCCTATTCACCACTCAATGTTAGCTTCTTGGTGATTGTGTAAACTCCTGGCAGCAGAAGGAAGCAGAGGCCTCACCATGTTTTCAAAAGATCTTGGTAATGTGGTGATACAAATGCTGAGTGGGGGCCCTTCAGATAAGGGGGAACAATTGTTTTCATTTTGCAATCAACCTCACACTCACTTCCTTCTCTCTTTGTCTTTGATCATTGAAGATACTTTTAGATGAGAGTTTTTAAATCTTGTGTCCTAGTCTCCTTTGGCCTGTCTTGAGACCAATAGACCCCCTTTTCAGAAGAATGTTCCTAATCAATGAAGGAGATAGAATCACAAAGGAAATATTCATATTGAAATAAGTCCTCAAAAGCCTTTTTTTAACATCCAACTTCCCAAACTTGTTTAAGAGCTCCTACTAAAAGATGGGCACCAGAAGAGTACTTTTGACTTTATTATTAATATTAATATTCTTCATGAATTCAGAAACTAATTTTATTATATTTTCAGCAACATAGATTTAGGTAGGCTTTCAATGAACTTATGCAGTGAAATAGAATCTATAGAGGCAGTGAGCAATGAGCTGCTTGGCTTAATATGCCCTGGCAGAGTGGGAATGAGGAAGCAAACATGTTCTGACTTGATACAGCCCTAGTGACTGGGCACTGGTCCAGACCACTATGGGAGGAGGGTTAAAGGGGAGAAGCCAGGAGACCTTAATTCCTCAGCTGTTTCTGGATAAATTTACATTGCAACTCCAGAGTTAGAAGGGACTTTCGCATTCTTCTTGCCCAACTCCTTCATTTTACAAATAAAGGGACTAAGGTTCAGAGGTTAATGCTTTGCCCAATGTCAAAAGATGAACAAAAAAGGAACAAAATGATTCCCACTTAGGTCCTCATAATGCAAGTTCATCAATTTTTCTACTATATTACTTTATACTAAGAGAAAGGGTCAGTTCCTAGATTGAAAGTGAGACCTTCCAAGGAGGTGAGGTTAGGGGGTTCTAAGACTATTTCTCATCAGTAGTCATCTATCCCAATCACTCATAGACACAAAGCAGTAAGGCCCATATCCAGAATTTCTCCATCTCTTTGTAGGAAAAAAAGGTTCTTGTTGGTCCATATCTAATACCTCCCCTAATGCTGCTCAATATCCCTTGCAATCTTTTGTTAAATAATGAGAATGATTTATGAAAGTGTAACATTAGGAAAAACTCTAATCAGTAAAAACTATAATTCCAAGACCATCCATAATTCCCGGGGACCAGTGATGAAGCATGCTACTAATCTCACTTTTCCTGAAAGTCGGTGGAACTAGTGTGCAGAATGAGACACATATTTGGGAAACATGGCAGTGAGGAAATTTGTTTTACTCTGCTTGTGCATATTTGCTATAAGAATTCTGTTTTTCTTTATCTTCCCCCTCTCCTTCTCCATGGGATGAGTTGATAAGAGGGGAATTAAATATATTTTTCAGCTAAGCAAAATAATAATAGTAATGATGATTTAAGAAAAAGAGAAAACAGTAGTATGGACACATTTCCATTATTTCAGTGCCACTGGGGCTGACCTGAATAGAGACAGATTCATTCAAAGAAAAAGAGAAAGAAATTTCAGGCATTCTAAGGAGTATAATTCCCTAAAAGACAAAGCTTCTGTCCTGGAAGTGTCACCCAACTTTAATAAATCAACTCTTCTGCAAATAGCAGAGAAATGTAACCAATGAGACTGCCAGGATTAAAAGAGGCCCCAACTCAGAGAAATAGTTTCCAAGTTCCCTGGCTCCTGGGCACAGAGCAGTTAATGAAAACATCATTCATATGAGCTCCTGTTAAACCTCGTCTTCTCAATCCTATGTCTTATTGTTTGTGTTTAAATTCAGATAGCTGGCAATATTCCAGTACCTTATACAAGTAGGATTAAATAGGCTTTTTAAAAAGTAATTCGATTTTGGTTTATTTTCAGTAGCGAATTTTCTCTTGCATCCTACTTCTCTGACTTCCCGTTTAGCAGCAAAGAGAATGCAAGAAAAATAAAAAGCACTGCAAACACATAAAAAGTCAAGTGATTCAAACCTCCCTATTAGCCACGTCCAAAAAGAAATCTCTTTCAATCTACATTCTGAGCCCATTATTTCTCTGTCCATCAGTGGGAAACATGTTTCATCATGAGCCCTCTGGAATTTGGTTGGACATTGTGTTGATCAGAGTATGTAAAATTGGAATCTACATTATTCATGTTATTTAATAAATTGTTCTCCTGGTTCTGCAACCTTCGTTTTCATCAGTTCATACAAATCTTCTCAGGTTTCTATGAAATCATTGCCATTGTTTTTACAACAAAATAGCATTCCATTCCATTTATATAGCATGGCTTGTTCATCTATTCCTCAATGGCTAGCTACTGCCTCAGATTCTAGTTCTTTACCACCATAAAAGGGACTATAAGTATTTTTGTACATTTGTATTCTTTTCCTCTTTGTTTGGGATATCTCTTTAGGTTCTAGAGCTAGTAGTTATATTTCTAGGGCAAAAGATATGAACAGTTTAATAGATTTTGAAGTATAATTCCAAACTTCTTTCCAGCATGCCTTGACTAGGTCACAGCATCCTGAACCATCCCTTAATGAGTCCAATTTTCCACAATCCCTCCAGTATTTGTCTTTTATCCCCCAAATCTGATGGGTATGAAGCAATGTATCAGATATGTTAAATTTACATTGCTGTTATTAATAGGGATTTAGGGTGTTTTTTCATATAGTTCTCATAATAAGTGCCTAAATATAAATGAGAGGCAGCATGCTCTATTAGATAGGGAGCTGGCTATCCTGGGACTTGGCAAGACTGATCCTTACTGGCTGTGGGAGCAGACAAAGAACATCAACTCTCAGCATCCTAAGCATTCTCTTCTTATAAGCAGCTCATAAGGCAGGGACTGTGAAGATAGAGGATGTTTGGGGGCAGCTGGGTAGCTCATTGGATTGAGAGTCAGGCCTAGAGATGGGAGGTCCTAGGTTCAAATCCAGCCTCAGACACTTCCCAGCTGTGTGACCCTGGGCAAGTCACTTGACCCCCATTGCCTACCCTTACCACTCTTCCACCAAGGAGCCAATACACAATATTGACTCCAAGACAGAAGGTAAGAGTTTAAAAAAAAAGATAGAGGATGTTTTCTCCACCAAATGCTCCCAATATCATGAAGTAACAGGCCTGGGACCTATGCAAATAACAGATGTTTTGGGGGGACTTTATGATTAAATTGATCTATGTAACTTCTGTCAAGAGCATTACCTCCTTCACTGCAAATGAGTACCGTGATCCAAAACCAAGAGCCTTAGAGAGCTGTCTGGAGAGCCAAGAGGTTCCCTGATTTGTACAGATTATATAGCCTGTGTGTGGTTAGACAAGGAACTTGAACCCAAGTCTTTTGAGCCATCTTTCATTTAATAATAGCAATAAGCAGAAGATGATAAACAACGATGATTATTAATAGTGGCAATTAATAATATTAATAGTAATATTTTATATTCATAATAATGACTAATAGCAGCAATAGTCATTTTAAAACTATTAATATTATTATGGTTAATATTTAGATATGGTTCATTACTAGTAATTATTAATAATAACATTAATATTTTGATGATAAGTATTCATTAAAACTAATATTCTGCCAGTAATAATAATGCAGATGATCATAATAACTAGCATTTATATAGTGCTTTAAGGTTTGCTGTATTCTCTACAAAAATTATCTTATTTGACCTCCCACAACAACTCAGAGAGGGAGGTGTGATTATGATGTTCATTTTATGAAAATGAAGAATAATTTGAGATTTTAAAACTTGCCTAAAGTTACAGAGCTCCTAAGTTTCTGAAGTAAGTTTAGAATCCAGGTCTTCTGGATCTGGATCCCCCAGACATAGCTCTCTATCGACTCCTCCCCACTGCCTCTCATTTATATTTGGGGACTTACTAAGCCACTTACATTGGAAATCACTTGACATTCTCTCTCTCTCTCTCTCTCTCTCTCTCTCTCTCTCTCTCTCTCTCAGTCTCTCTCTCTCCTTCTCTGTCTCTCTCTGTCTCTCTCTCTCTCTCTATATATATATATATAAAGAGAGAGATATAGATATAGATATAGATAGATATAGATATAGATATAGATAGATATAGATATAGGTATAGATAAATATCAATATAGATAGATATAGATAGATATCAATATATAGATATATAATATTATATGATATGTATATATAAATGCATGTATTTATGTATTCAGTGTATATATGTTTATACATGTGTATATATATATATATATATATATTCCTCACAACCACATTGTAACATATGTACTGCTTATATAATTATTGCCATTGGACAGATGAATCAAGAATCTTTATTGGAGTTTCATAGCTAAAAAAAAAAGTCAGTCAGGATTTTTTTTACCTAGATCTATAAGGTTCTAAATCCATACCTCATAAACTTTTTTTCTATTTTTTTCTGTCCCCTTTCCCCTCTCTCTCCAGGCTATTTCTCTATCAAAAAATAATAAAATAAAGGCCTATATTAAGTATCTAGTTCAAATGGCTTTTTATGCATTTGATTACCCCAAAGCTCAGTTATAAAACCAGTGGAAAATGGATAGAATATTTCAGCATTTCAAAAATAAACTGCTTGAACTAAACAAGCTATTTCAGGACCTAATTTTCATTATTAAAAAAAAAACCAACCTTTTTAAATAAGAAATCCTCTTATTTCTCAGGATATTAACAAGAATATTCTGGCCAGTAGCTTAAATTTTGTGATATTTCTAAACATTCACAAAATTTAGAGACAACAAAATGTTTCTGCTAATCATGATTAACTGGGGTTAAGATTGAGTCACTGTCCTCAACATGGGCTGAACCAGTGATGATTATCAGCCTTTGGTACCTCTATTTAGCTTTGAGGGGCTAACATTCAGTTTTCCAGTAATGGTTGGAAGTTGCATAACTAGTCACATTAAAATACTCTAGATATTATTTGTTCAATATGTTTCTGGTTTGGGAAAATGAAGCATAAAGGAAATATTTCCCTCAAGATGCCCTAATTGGCTCAGTCAGCTATGAGATGCTCAATGACTCCACTGGGCCAATGGCTCCACTGTCAATTACAGATCCCATTTCTATCTGTGGCATCTTTGGGAAGCAAATAACTTAATACAGTTAAGGGGGGGTAGTCAACTCCTAAAATGCATCAGCAATCTACTTTATTGAAAAATAAAAATGGTTGACTAAACACTGATGAATATGGAGTACTTTATCTTCGATGTAAAAATGGAAAAAATCCAGTTTGTACTCTATTTAGGCATGTGTTTTCCAGAGATTTCTGCCCTCCTCAACATAACTATACAAATATATGTCCATATTTATACAAATGAAAGAGAGAGAAAAAGAGATAGAGATAGATAGAGAGAGAGAGAGAGAGAGAGAGAGAGAGAGAGAGAGAGAGAGAGAGAATGCAAATAAGAAAACAAGAAAGGTAATTTGAGTGAGATAATCTCATAGAATTAAAAATAAATGGATTCTCAGATCATCTAGTCCAACCACCTTGTTTCACAGATAAGGAAACTGAGTCTTGGGTCTTCTACCGACAATTGGCTGGCACTTAGTTCAGTTCACTTTTTGAGGCTACATTTCCCTCATATGTAAAATGAGGGAGATAGATAAGATGACCCCTAAAATGCTTTCCAGTTCTTAAATGTTTTGAAATCTGCTATCTGAGCTAGTTATGTTCTTTGATATATTAACAAAAAAATCCTATGTAGACAAAAATCTTTCCTTAACAAATAGAAGATGTTGGCTTGAAATAAAATTGCATGAAATATGCCCCTGTGGCTTTCTGATGTGGATGTTAAAATGCTTCTGAATGAAAGTATTGTATAATCTATATCAGTCTATTTCCAGCCCCAGGGAGTGGAGGGGGCAGCAGGAAAGAGAAAATTTAAATCCTAAAATGTCAGAAAAAAGTTTTCAAAAATTGTTCCTATGTGTAACTTTAATATATATATATATTTTTTTAATTTTTAAAATGCTACTGAAAATACCTTAATGTAATTATACCTATTTCTCTCTCATTTAAATGACTATGTAGATATTAGGAATCTTTTCTTGTAACAGAAGAGTTCTAGAAGGCTCAAGGCTACTGTTTTAAGTTATCAAGTATCATGGAAAAGGGGAAACTGTACACAAGCATCCAAAAGGAAAAGGACAGAGTCCAGGATTTATAGTCAGAAGAACAGGATCCTAATCTTCCATCTGGCACCTTCTGCTCCAGAAATCTTTCCCCTCTCTCTTAAACTCACTGAGTCTCCATTTCCTTCTGACTGAAATATGGAGGTTGGACTACATTCTTTCTAAGATGCCTTCTTCTCTTAGTCCTCTGTCTCTTAGCAGTGTCTAGGGCACAAGCAGGAACTAAGGATGCAGGGCTGCTGGGATAGATTGCTCTCCATGGCATTCATTGCTCCAACAGCAATTACAGGCATTCTGTGCCCTTTAGTATAAGCCTTATGGTTTTAAGAATTCTGAGATCAACCATTGAGAGCAGAAAGAGACTTTAGAGGACACTGAGTCCAAGACATTCATTTTACATAGAAGGAAACTAAGGCACAGAATAGGGTAAGGGAATTAGATTGAGTTACCCAGCTGGTAAACATCGGGGGCAAAATTTGAACCCATCGCTGATTCCAAGAATAGTACTCTTTTCATTGCATGAGCATTTTAAGGTTAGGCTCCTCCTTTGTTCATTCCACCTGAACAGAGACACCTCCCTCTGGGTGGATGCTTCTAAATAGCTCCCAATTCCAGGGTGATTGAAGGTTTGCATAGTGGTGCTTAGGAACAGGATCACACTTGCTCCTCAAAAGAAACTTGACAATATAACTATCCTCCCTCGTCATAAGAGGAAGCTGAAGCAAAAGCTGCTTAAAAGATTTAAAATCATAGATTTTAGCCAGGGAGGGATTTTATAGTTCATTCACCCCTCAACTTATTTTACAAATGAGGAAATTGGCCCAGAGGGGCACAGGGAGTTGCCCACAGCTACACAGTAAATGTCAGAGCTTGGATTTGAAGCCAAGGCCTCTGATAGCAAACTGAAGTAGCCATGCTTCTTATTGACTGTGTGATATTGAGGTGACTACATAAGGCATTTTACTAGCACTCCCAGGGGAAAGATTTTTCCCCATAATAGATGCCAGATGGATGCCCAAGCTTGGAGCACGTTATACAGTTAGAAATTTCCAAACCCCTTAGAGGATGGTGATCAGTAGAGAAGTAGGTTATTTCTGAAGGAGATAAAGGGGGCATGAAAGGAGGAAGGAAAGAGAAAAATTTCTTTCCTAGGCTTAAGTTTGTACCTTCTTCATCTGACCAGATGGCATCGGAGGTCCATTTCAGCTTTAGATCCAATATC
This sequence comes from Gracilinanus agilis, assembly GCF_016433145.1. Taxonomy (NCBI): domain Eukaryota; kingdom Metazoa; phylum Chordata; class Mammalia; order Didelphimorphia; family Didelphidae; genus Gracilinanus; species Gracilinanus agilis. Next base: position 716,859,353 of record NC_058131.1, read on the forward strand.
CCTAAGAACTATTAAATGTTGAGGCAGGATTTGAACTTGGATCTCTCCTAACTCCATTTATTCCACAAAACGATACTCCCTTCTCCAAGTTCAGGATCTACACTTCTTGCCTCCTCCTCATTGCCTCTTCCTATCATTTCAGAGTTGGGCAAGGTCAGTGCTCAGAGAAATATACTTTATACACTAATATATATACTAATAAGTATATAAGTAAATAAGAATATAATAAATAATCTTTATATAATATAAGTATATTATTGTATATTACAAATGTCATTTTAATATATAATAATTGTATAGTATAGATTATATATTATACATACAAATATCATATATTTATATATTATATATAATAAATAAGATTATAAACATATCTTAGTATAAAATAAAATAATATAATATAAAATATTCTTAATAAATATAAATAAGTAAATAAGAAATATACTAATATACTTTGATGAAACACGTCATTATTTTTTCCCTGATGCTGAATAGTCCATTTCAAAAGTAAACTCCATTGATTTATCTAATAGCAACAAGGCACATAAAGGCAGCGATATTTTGCATTTTGATCTGTTTGCCTCTCTTTGGTAAGCTCCCATCAGTTTTCATTTTAAAAGACAACCATGCAATATTTCTATAAATCATTCTATCATGAATTTTATGTAGTACTTATGGCACTTTCCCTATTGTTATATTTACATCTGCTATCTAGAGAGTAAAGAATAACATCATTCTTTAAAAATTGCAATCTAAATGATTGGCATTTCAGAGTACCAGAGAAGCCAAGGTACAGTGCTTCAAGTCTAAATATGTCAGAATATCCATGGATGATCCCCAATCTGACATTGGATTGGCATAGGACTGATAGAAGGTATCCAAACTGATCAAAAGACACAGGACAGTTTCACTTTTAGAGGAAGAAATGCCTGTTGGAATATGCCTGGAATCAATGGATGTGGAGCCAAATTAATTCAACAATTCCCTCTGTAGTCATTTATTAACTTCTTTAATCTTGGTTATTGAGAAATTGACTGAAACGAGGTTCTCTTCATCAGCAAGTTTGTCCCATTCTGAGTAACTTTCATTCAAAATACTGACCTGGCCATTTCTCTTCTTCCATTATTAACTGAGGAAGGCTGGTTGAAGAGATCTCAGGATCTCCAATTACATAGAAGGAAATTATTCAGGAGGTTATGGCTTGTGTCGAGTGGACAGTGCTGGAGTTAATCAAACACCCAAAGGATCCATGGCTACCGGGCACACTTCTATATTCCAGCAACCTGGCTGTAGCATCATCCCAGAAGTCATCTGTAAATTGGTGAGTTTCATTCCTTTTTTGATGAATGAGATTCTCTCGAGGCTATATTTTTAGTTTTATAATATTTTTTTAACCCTTGTACTTCGGTGTATTGTCTCATAGGTGGAAGATTGGTAAGGGTGGGCCATGGGGGTCAAGTGACTTGCCCAGGGTCACACAGCTGGGAAGTGGCTGAGGCCGGGTTTGAACCTAGGACCTCCTGTCTCTAGGCCTAGTTTTATAATATTTTATTAAAGACCACACAAGATTTTTAAACTAGTTAGAGAACTCCTTACACAGTCTGAACAGCTGCTACAAGAATCCAAACAGAACCCACCCAAGAGAGACATGATGGAGAGCAGCTGAGCCCCTAGGCTTCAGGAGAAAAGAAGAAAGAAAAAACTCACTTCCTTTCCTGAAAATCAATATATGCTCCTCATAATGTCATCATCCAGGCTTTCTTCATCACATCCTAAGAGGTTTCTCATTGGACAACAGCCACATAGGAAAGGAACTCTAGAAACTTCCTCCCAGGAAGTAGGTCTTCTAGATGCCAAGTGTACCCCTTTTCCTCCCATCCACGAAGCACATCTTTCCCCAAAATGTGGGGGCTGCCTAACTGATTCCATCACTTTGTGACCTCTGAGTCACAAAGTATTGTTCTTTCTTGGAATTGATACTAAGGCAGAAGGTAATGGCCTACAAATAAATATATATGTGTACATATATATACATATAAGATCTGTCTATATCTAGAAATATATATATATATGAGAGAGAGAGTGTGTGTGTGTCTTATGAAAGATACTGCAGAAGGACAATAAGATGGGTCCAGCATCAAAAGGAAGAATGACGATGGGCTTTAGATATAAAGGAAACTGAGTCCATTGAAAAATCCTGACCTCCCCACTGCTACAAAAGTCCATCTTTTTAAGCCTTTGGCCTTTCAGGGAAGTTCTATGGCTGTGATTCATAGGACATCATTTACCATTTTGCTTGGCCTCCTCTGGACACACTCCTGATCATCAATGCCTTTCCTAAACATTGGCCTTAACTAGCCATAGCACTAGAGCGCCCCATACGTGGTGTGGCCACAGAAGGAGAAACTGGGACTATCCCTTCCTTGTGAATATTGTGGCTCTCAAAATAGCCCACATCAACATTATCTGTGTTGTTTTTCAGTCAGGTATGACTCTTCCTGACCCCACTTGGAGCCTTCTTGGCAATGATACTGGAGTGGTTGGCCATTTCCTTCCTCAGCTCATTTTTCAAATGAGGAACCAAAGAGGCAAACAGGGTGAAGTGTGTGGAGGCATATAGCCAGCAAGTATCTGAGGTCAGATTTGAATTTGGGGAGAGGAGACTTCCTGACTTCAGGGCTGATACTCGATCCCCTATGTCCCTAGCATGATCTTACTGGCAGCCGTGTCACCCTAGTCAGCTCCTGTTTAGCCTTTAGATTCCTTCATAAGCTGACCCTTCTCTATCTTTCCAAGCTCACAGTTTGTCACTCTCCTTCCTACATGCTATAATCAAGCCAAACTGGCCTGCTCTCTGCTCCTCACACATGACACCCTATCTCTTGCCATCGTGTCTTTGCATTGGCCATGTCCCATGCCTAGAAGACAATCTCTGTCGACCTTAGCCTCTAAGAAAATCTGTCTTCCTTTAAGCTACAGCTTACATCAGCACCTTCTCCATGGAGCTGTTCCCGTTTCTCAATGCTAGTGTTCTCCCTCCATCACTACCAGAAATCTTGTATTTATTTTTTGTAGTTCTTTTGAATGTATAGATAGATACATATAGATAGATCCATGCACACGTACATATGTGTGTGTGTGTGTGTGTGTGTGTACACACACACACAAACATTTTTCTCTCCTTTAGGGAAAGTCAACTCCTCTTGAGTAGACATTATTTCACTCTGGGTATCTGTGTCCTTGGAGTCCATCACAGTGTCAGGTACACAATAAGGGCTTCTTATTTAGTTTTCCAATGGACTGATTGATAGTGGTTGAGTTTGCTGTTCACTCAGACCCCACTTTGCAGATAAACTCTGGATTGGCCATGTCCTCCCCTAGCCTGTGCTTAGAAGAAGTATAGAACTTTCCCTTGATCCTCATCACATGCCATTTCATTAGATTTACTCAAACCTGTTGAGAGCCATTGGATCTTGACTCTGCTTCCAGTGTGTGTGTTAGTCCCCACCAATCTGATAAGCTTGCTCTCTCGGCCTTTATGGTATAGAGATCTTTATTACTTGCACCTGCTAAAAATGACCTGGCATACGTATTTTAGAAACCTTCAAGTATTATATAAATGCTATCATATTGACGATAGGTTCCATTTATTATGCATAAGGAAACAAAAGGAATGGACCCAGAAGAGAGATATATATATTAGGCAAAAGATGAAACACACATATAAATTACAATCAGAACCAAAATTCACTTAATGTTTTCTCTCTTTTCTCTCTTTCAAGGGAGAAGCTTTTTTTGATGCATCAGCTATATAAAGAGGACAGAAGGGCTAGGATTCCAGCAGGAGAGCCCCCTCACTCCGTTTTGCTGTTGGTTTTTGATTCCTGTCATTTTGAGGTGCTTTTGAAAGTTCAGTTTGGAAGGATTTTCAGAATGGTTTTAGCTCTTACTACTACTAAGCTGCCATCTTGGCTTTGCCTCAAATCGGAATAGAGTCAAAAGGGCTAGGATTCCAAAGTAATGATAACAGTATATTCTCTAGCAGAGGTTGCATCAGATCCTTCCTCTGGGCAGTTAGGGACAATAGCAGAGGAACACCAGTCCTGAAAGATCTTAGCAAGCTGGAAAGGCCAACAAAGTATGATGCTGTTATTTAATCATTCAGTTGTGTTTGACTCTTTGTGATAATGTGAGCCATATAGTCCTTTGGATTTTCTTGTCAAAGTTATTTGAAAGGTTTTCCATTTTCCTTCTTCAGTGGATTGAGGCAAATAGATGTCAAGTGACTTATCCAAGGATACACAGCTAGTAAGTGTCTTAAGGTAAAATTTGAACTCAGAACTTCCTGACTCCAAAGATGAGTGTCCTATCCATTGAGCCATCTAGCTTCCTCTGACAAAGTATGTATCTGCTACTAAAGACATGATTCTAAACTATTCATTCAAACTTCCTAGCCTGGCATTCATGGCTGACTCCAATCTGTTCCAATTTTGCCTACCCAATCTTTGATTTTGTTTTGCTCTAACACATATACTGTTTCCAGTCAAATTGGGAAACTCTCTCTCTCTTTTCCTTCCCTGTATCCTATCACAACTTTCTTCCTCTAAGTCATCAGAAATTCCTCCCATCAGAAATTCTTTCCCTACCCCAACCCAAACTAAACTAAATTCTCCTAATTCCATCAAGACCAACTTCAGGCTATATCTCTTTTGACTCATCTTCCCCTATACTCCCAAACCACCATTTTGTTGGAATCATAGAATTGCAAGTTTAGAATTTGAGGGGACTCTAGAGTTCAGCTATTCCAATCTGCCATTTTACAGATAAGAAACTGAAAGGAGGGGTCATTGATTTGGCCGTTTACACAGTGAATGAACATCCAAAGCAGGATCTGAACACTGGTCCTGTGGCTGCAGAGTCTACTGAGGATTCCTGGAGATAATGTGAGGACTGCCCAGTTGAGCCACCACTGATTATGTGTGGCTCCGAATTATTGGCATCCTTTCTAAACTATAAGCTTCTTGTAGGCAGGAAGAGGGTCAAGTCTACTAGTCAGAAGTATTCCCAGTAAGCTAGCATAGTGAAGTCTCAATAAAAGTCCTTCAAATTGAACTACTGGATATGACAACTGAAAGCCTATTCTACACCGACATCCAGCAGTGCTGAAAATGATAAAAAGAAAGGAGACTTTGCTTGTGATTTCACTGGTGACTAGAACTCCTAGAAGAAGAAACTCTCTCTGGTAATGCACATTGGATCCTTTTCTACAATTTCAAGTCATCAAGAGATGCCAGAAGCATTGAAAGGTTAAGTGAATTGCCCAGAGGCAAGCAATTGAGATATGTCAAAGAGTGATATCTAAGCAAGGGCTTCTGGGAGCCAAAGGCAGTCATCTAGTCATCATTTCATGCTATTTCTCCTTTAAAAGACTAGTTCCTTTATACACTAACGTTCAAGGAAATTGAACCAATGCCTATTTGGATACTCTAATTTCCTCAGAGCACAGACCTAGTTCTGTCAATAGTTTAACTCAAAAGTTTAAGGAATGTTCTAGGTACCCAGTAGTTATGAAGGATCATACACCACTCATAAGATAATAGGGCCATACTACTCTTCAGTGCCCAAAGGGATCTTGGTGGTCCAAGGTTTAGGTTTAGAGTTGAAGAAGCTGAGAATTATAGAAATGAAGTATTTTATCCAATGTCTTCTTCCAGGTAAACAGCTGTAATTTGGGGGCAGAAGCAGGGCTAGAACTCAGGATTCATGACTCCCAATCCAGGACCTCATTTCATCACATCATGCTGCTTCAACAAAGGCTCAGCTATCACATGACCATGGCATATGAATTGGCAGAAAGCCATTACCACATTTGGTCCATTCCTCCCTTTCTGGAAACACCAGAAGCCTCCTAATCAAGGCAGTGGAGAATGACCCAAATGCCCTTCTGTTGGAAGGAGCATTAGGGTAGGGCTGACAGCAAATTACCTATGATCACTAAGGCCCTTTGAAGCTTGATTAGAGGGAATATGTAAATTGCTTTCTTTTTCCCAGCTCAGAGGGGTTTAGCCTGTCCTGTCTGGGATGATAATGCAATCATCTGTAGAAAACACAAATTCCCTAATTAACATCAGAGCCCTGTGAAACTTTTGCTAGGAAAAGCAAAACTCAGCTGGTTTCAGGTACTCACACAATTATCAGACCAAGAGGGTGTATTTTCCCATTGGTTTGGACTAGATCAGTAACTGCCTGGCTTTCTTTCCCAAACTAGGTGGCAAGTCTCCCAATATAAGTTGTTATGAACTGTTCCTGGCAATACATCCAAGTCCTGGCATGTTCAGGGGTGCATGACCTACTCAAGATCACACAGATAGAAAATAAGATAACCCTTTGTCTGTCTTGCTGGTTCCCCAGGGAATTTACGATTTATCTAGTTCTATACCTTCTATGTACAGATGAGGAAACTGAGGCTCAGAACTTTAAATGGCTTGCCCAAAGTCACAGTTAGTAAATCTCTGATGGACAATGAAATAGATCCTCTTGACTCTAAGTCCCCCAATTCTATACACTAAGATAACTGGGTGCAAAAGTTCTGAGGAGAAGACAGGGGAGGAGTTGGTTTTGAAAAATGGAAGGGACTATCCAGACGACAGCAGCACCATGTCTCAGTTGCAGCAAAGTTAGTGAAGTAGAGACTTCTCTCTCTGAAAAGTTTCTGAAATCATCTCTGAAAGTCTAGAAGGTTATTGAAAGGCCACCTTTTCTCCCTCCTTCTCCATTTTACCTGATCTTCCTAGAGGAAAAAAAAATGTCAACTACTCAGAGTTTGGTTGGAGCATGTATGCCTGAGGTGGATGGACATGATTTCTCCTTATTCTTAGACTGACTGATGTTAAGAAAGTTCTTCCAGGCACTCAAACCTATGACCAAGGATGCCTCTACAGAAAAAGCTGTACCTCGACAAATCCAGGATACCAAGGGGCCTCCAGAATGCTGGTAAAACATTGTGGCTACCAGTCAGAAAGTGAGCCATCAGCAAGCTGACCCCCTGAGCCCATCACTTCTAGGGCCCAATCCACAGCCCAGCTTTGGGTTCCATTTGCAGTCTTTTCAATTAGATCATCCCTGCCCGATTACAGACCTCATTCCCACCCCAATCATTTCCCCAGAGCAAATCAGTGCATCCCCTCCAATGATTTAATTTCCAAATCGATTGGGAGAACAGACTCTGTTCCTCTCCTCATCTGGAGTCAAAAGGCAATTCTGAATTCTCCAGATAAGATTGTAACTTCAGGTCTGGCTTTGCTTCCTACATTTTAAATGAATATTTTCATGTTTGCTTTTAAGTTTGTGTGGTTTTCCCTAATCTCTGACTGGTGTATAGGGATGGAGCAAAAGGCTCCCGCCTGAATTCTGTGAACATTCCTACATGCTGTCTGTCTTTTAAAAAATCTTCAGAGTTGAGCACAGGCTCAGGACAATCAGGTTTTTTTTTCTTTCCATCACATACCATTATATACAAAATATACCCAATTTTTAGAAAATACAAACTTCCCCCTCAATGATGGTGGCCAGAGCAAAAAAAGTCTCATTTCTCCATAATAGCTTAGAGACTCAGTTCTGAAAGGGGCTCTGAAGGTTATGTAGTCACAGGATCAAAATATCCTAAGTGTGGAGAATGAAGGGCCAACACACTCATTTTACAGATGAGCAAACTGAGACCTAGAGAATGTTTGTGTTTTCCTTTGGCACCCTGAGAATCATGGTGAGCTTACTACCAGGAGAAAGACCTGGGGCTCTGATTGGATCATGCTTTCCAATGAGTATCTGTGGGGCCCTTGGGCCAATACCTCCCATTTTGCCTAGTGGTCATAATGGCAGGGATGGACTTTAGTCCCCAACCTACCAGGCCCTGATTCTCTGTCCCTGTATCCCTGAAAGCTAAAGTCTAAGGAACTCGATAATGGCCTTCTTTCCAGTATTTTCCATTCATAATTCATTTCCCCTTTCTTCTTCCTATCTTCCTGTCTCTTTCCAGGAGTGAATGGCTCTGCTGGGAGGGGAGAGCTTCCAAGGCTGACTCACAACAAATACTGCAAGGATCCAAAGGCTGGCCACACTGAGGGCTGCCTGCCATCTGACTGCTATATTCATGACAATTTACCATCTCACACTCAAAACATTTGGGTCTACACTGGCCTAGAGGAAGAGAGCCAGTTAGTATGCCAAATCAGAGTAGGTCCATCATTACAAAACCAGATGGTGGGACTTGATTATTCATTAAAAATCCTAAAACTATTTACTGTATCCTTATAGTATTCTCTGCCTGGTGCTGCCCCTATCAGTCTTGGAACCCTTGGACAATTATTTAGCCTCTGTGATCTCTGTTTACTCTTCTGTTAAGGTGAGTTTGTCTTTGATTAGTGGAACTTGGACTTTTTGAGTCATGAACCCCTGGCTCAGTCAGATAGCCAGATTGCACAGTGGTTAGAGTAGCAGACCTGTATTCAAACCCAGTCTCAGATAACTGCTAGTTATTTGACACTGCACAAATCACTTAATCTGCACTTGCCTCAGTTTCCTCAACTGTAAAATAGAGATAGCACCTACCTCACAGGGTTGTTGTGAGGATCAAATTAGATAATACTGTAAAAATGTAAGCTTAAAAATTAATATACAATATCTCCAAGTATTATATTTAACAAGGTTTATTAATAATAACTCAAAGTAAAAGAAAATAAAAAGCTAGAGCAAAAAGGATGCTAACCCAGCTGTGGTTGCGAGAGAAGAGAGCAAGTAGGTGGGATTACACACAACTTATAAACAATACACAAGGAGGCTACGTGGAGGAAGGGAAAAGGATTCTGGGAAATGAAGTCCAAGAGTTCAAGATTTTCCAATTACATAAAGCACTTAGCATAGTGTCCAACATATATTAAGCTCTCTTTGAATGCTGGTCTTCTTTCTCAGAAGGATGTTTTTAAATTCATAAAATAAAATACACTGGATTACAGAAGAAATTAAAAAGAGCCATCAAACATTGTTTAAAAGGTTAGGATTCCCTGTTAGATAATCCATGAAGAGGTGAGAGTCCTCTACACTTTGTCTTGGTCAGACTCCATTTGAAGATTGATTGTTTTTTGTTTTTTGTTTTTTTCCAATTCTGGGCAGGTTTTTAATAAATGTTTACTTGACTAAATGACTGGTACTTTAGGAAAGACATTATCAAATGGGAATGGGCTGCCTTGGAAGGTGATGAGTTCCTTCTCACTGAAGGTCTTCAAGTAAAGCCTGACTGGACACTTTTCCTTTGTGTTGCAGAGGGGAATCTTGCCAGGAGATTGTTCTCAGACCTTGGACATTTCTTCTAACTGAGATTCTGGAACTCTGCAGATTCTATTCTTTGAAGCACGAAGGGCTTAAATTACCAGGCAAATCAAAAAAAGGCACAATCAGAAAAATCCAACGAGGGAGATGTGTGCGATGGTGTCTACAACGTGGCTCAGCCAATTCTACTGTTTAATGCTAGATGTTAGTCCCTCACCTAATAGTCCCTAATAACATTAAGCTTGTACTAGACTTTGTGCAAGTAAAAGAGATGGGTTCATTCATTCTTCTCTGCCCCTTAAGCACTAAAATGATGTCCCCCAGCACACCATTGTCCACTATTCATAGTGTTCAAAGACGTGTGACATGTCTTACATTATTCTGAGAAGTGGAAAGACTTTTGGTTCTGCCATCAAAAGATGCAGCTTTAAAATCAAACTCTTTCAATGAGTTGTAGTGGAGCTATGGGCAAAAATTCTTAACTTCTAGCAGTCTTAGTTTTCCTTATCTGTGAAATGGAGATGTCACATTTGTCTCTCCTTCCTTCCCAGCTGAAGAATTGTGTAAAGCGTAAATTTCCAAGATGAAAGGGTCAAACAAGGCACCCAGCCCAACTGGTACCCAAACAATCATCTCCAAGATGGTATACCCAAAAAGGGATCATCCATCTTGCCTTTATCTGAAGACTTGCAGTGAGGGGGATTCTCTATTTCCCAAGACAGTTCCTTCTGCCCCGAGATAAAGTGTTTAAAAACAAACAAACAAATAAAAATCTTTCCTTGACGTCGATTGAGTCTACATTGGATTTTTTATATATCTGCTTTTTATTCCTGGTCCCAAATAAAAAAAAAAAGTCTAGTCCCTTTTCCACAAGCTTCCCTTGAAATATTCAAGTCAGCTATTGGGCAGAGTTTTCAATTTCCTTTTATTCGGGCTCAAAATTCTGAGTCCCTTCAAGTAATCCTCACATCACAAACTCAAGGCCCTCCATCACCCCTGTTCTAGATGCTCTTAAGTTTATTAATGGCTTTGAATAAATTTACATCAGATAGGAATATATTTGATATAAGTATATAGTTGTGCTATCTTAGCAGTAGCTACCCTGAACAAGTCGCCTAACCTCATCTGTGACATGACGGTGCTGGGTTACATGACCTTCCAGCTCTAACTGTGTTTGAACATGGAATCTCAATATTTTCAATGCTTTGATTAGCTCTTTACTTGCACATCTACATGATGAACCTTTAAAATTGTCCAAAATTACATCACTAGTTTCTTGTTTTCAAATCGGATACAGGCACTGAAGCCATGTGCAGTCTGGATGAAATGTTTCAGCTCTGAAGACTACCCCTGAGGTGCCTCTATTTCTAAAATAACAATGATGGAAAATGACACGCGGTTAAAAGGAAGGCAGAAGCTTCAGTTCTGGGACAGGCCATGACAATCACATGACCCACTTTGAGCTGGTCCCTTGGAAATGAGGGATGGCAGATGGAGGCTAAAGGGGCTCAGATGGGATAAAGAATCCAGACAAGTCGATGATGTGCTGGTAACTTCATGCAGCAGTGTTGAACCAAAACAATTTAAAATAATCACCTTCCTCCTCCATCTTATTTATAGAGCAAATCTTCAAATGGCACAATAACCTCACAGTTGAGAGAGAGAAAGAGAGAAGGCAGAGAACAGAGAGACAGACTGAGAAAGATAGAGAGAAACAAAGAAAGAAAAAGCGGAATAAAAGAGAGCCATCTCTCTCTGAACACTATATTCCAAGCCTTTAGGAATGCCTCCCATACACTCCCCCCCCCAATTTTCCTAGAGCAAATTGTGATTTGTAAATTACAAAATATCCCATTGCACTCAGTTCCCGTCCACTGTCACACAACCGCATCTTTGATTCAGTTATAGATTTGGGGTTGGAGGGGGAGCCAAACAAAGAAAGATTTTTTTAATATGAAACTTCCTATTCCTACTTTAATTATCTATTAAACATAAGTTACATTCCTTAAATATGGAAGCTAGAATGAAAATGGACATTTAGCAATGGAGATTTGGCATCTACCAAGGGAGACTGCACTCAAATACAGTTGTAAAGTAGTCATATTTGATACTATAATGGAGATGCTCAAATCCAACCCATGTTTTGATTTCCTTGGAATTCCAACTAACAACCCAAAGCTGAACTAAAAATAAGATGGGAGGACAGAGGGAATGAGTGAGGAAGAGAGGAAGAATCATGAAAAGAATGAAGTCAAGATAAAATGACTATTATTTAAAGCATTATTCGATTTGAAGAGGGGAAGGTCTCATGAAGAAAACACATTGTGCATTGTACAAAATCAAGGTTGGGGGCAGCTGGATAGTTACATTTCCCAGCTGTGTGACCCTGGGCAAGTCATTTAATCCTCATTGTCTAGCCCTTACCACTCTTCTGCCTTGGAGCCAATACACAGTGTTGATTCTAAGACAGAAGAGTTTAAAAAAAATCAAGGTTAGAGGTCCAAAATGTGGAAAAGCAGAATTGGAGAATTTTTTGAAGGACGAAGTCATGTCAACTGATAATGTTTATTTTTTGTACAAAGTAGAGGTGGCATAATGGGAATTTTTATTTCAGAGTACAATTATATACACATACATATAAATATACATGTGTATATACTATATATTCCTCCCCTATCATTTGACATGCCTGATCTTTTTAGTTTTAAAGGATAATAGTAGAGTTGAGAAAGTATTGTCATCATCTTTGTCTCACCATCTTTGACTTGTGTTGTACCTTATTTTGGTCTTCGGGTGTATTCCCAAACACACATACACACGAATCGTGTAAGAAAGGATGATATTACAGTGGGGGTAAAAAAAAGCTTACTGGAATATTTTAAGGCATTTTGTTACCATGGCAACTCAACTTTTTAAAAGCACCATTAAGGAGAGAAGACCTTGTCAGGAGTTGCCAAGTTGTTATGGCAACGTGGACTGTTTTTATAGAAACAACTTCTCATTAAAATGTCCAAAGTGTTTTAGCATCTTTGGCAGTGAAAGGGTTTTTGTTTGTTTGGCTTTGTTTTAAGTGTTCCCTTCACCATGTCTTAGTGGAAAGCTTGTGCCCTTAATAGGGCCAGTATGGTAGTGTGATCCCTATTATTTTTAAGCCATTGAAATATATCTAATCATTCTCAAATTCTCCAATAGATGAACTTAAATCGAATCATTCTCATTTGCCCCAATAGATAAACCACAGGTCCAGTGCCACAAGGCCATATTGATGAAGTGAAGACAAAGGATCCATTTTGAAGGCAACAGGCTGCATCTCAGAAATGGAGTAATGGAAAGAGCATCCACCAAAGAGCGATATTCTTTCAACAAAGAATGGATTAGGATCCTTTACTCTACATTTTATGCTAAGCTTGCTTGTGGTTGGCTGGGAGAGGGAGTGAGGGATTGCAATCAAGCAGAAGTAGTAGAACTTAGTTTTACTCAAACTTGGACCATCTCTGACACATCAAAGCACCATGAGAAAATCACTTAACCGTTAAGAACCTCAGGTACCTTTTAAAAAAAATCTAAGTTACCTTCTAATCAAGACCGAAAAAAAGGATTCACATCCACAAAATCAAACATTCCTGCCTAACAGTTATATCAGATCCTGTAAGAGCTTGAGAAAGCAGACCAGCATGTCAAGGGAACATGGTTCAACTTGGAGACAGGAAGACATGGATCAAATACTTTCCTTATAAACAGTCGGTCGGGAAAATTGTAATCAGCCTCCCTAAACCTATTTCAAAACTTTTAATGAACTCTGGTGGTCACTGAGCCCTCAGTTCATCTAAATAGCCTTTATTCTCCCATGGTATTCACTTATCACCAATTTAGACTCAAAATCCCTTGGGGATGGCTCATATTCCAGGGTCTGAACTTACATTCCCATGTTCCAGCCAGGATAAATAATGGTACGGTTCCATTGCACAAAGATTTGTTAAACGCTAGATGTTAAAGGAAATATCAAGATGTATAGCATATGAGGGTAGCTACGTAGTTCAATAGATAGAGTAGAAGTCCTGGAGTTGAGAGGATATGAGTTCAAATCTGGACTCAGATATTTCCTTGCTGTGTGACCCTCAGCAAGTGACCTAACCCCAACTGCCTAGGACTTGCCACATCAATTTTAAAATAAAAGCTCAGGATTTAAGAAATGTGTATATATATATATATATATATATATATATACA
>NC_058131.1:716872921-716933991 GCF_016433145.1 Gracilinanus agilis
CATATTCCAGGGTCTGAACTTACATTCCCATGTTCCAGCCAGGATAAATAATGGTACGGTTCCATTGCACAAAGATTTGTTAAACGCTAGATGTTAAAGGAAATATCAAGATGTATAGCATATGAGGGTAGCTACGTAGTTCAATAGATAGAGTAGAAGTCCTGGAGTTGAGAGGATATGAGTTCAAATCTGGACTCAGATATTTCCTTGCTGTGTGACCCTCAGCAAGTGACCTAACCCCAACTGCCTAGGACTTGCCACATCAATTTTAAAATAAAAGCTCAGGATTTAAGAAATATATATATATATATATATATATGTACATATATATATATATATCATATGGCTCCTGTTTATAATCAAGGCATTTATAATTTTGAAGAAGAGGGTAGATAAGTGACTTCTCCTGGGACAGGGGGATCTGGCAGAATGTGGAACAATCTAGGATTTAGAAAAATGGATTTCTACATTTCTTAATTATAAAGAGGCAATGAATAAAGCTAATCACTACCTAAAATGGTGCAAAATATGTACTTAGAAGTAAGAGCTGATATTAATGAAATGATCTTGAAATGTAGAAGACATGAGTTTAAATCCTCAATCAATAACTAGTCATATGATCCTGAGCAAGTCATTTATTCTCTTGGTCTCAGTTTCCTCCTCTATAAAATCATACTTTCTGCCCTAGGATTGTCGCAAAGATATGAGATGATATTTTAAAATTTCCATTATTATGAAGTACTTTTAGGTTTACAAAGCATTTTAAGATATTATCTCATTGCATTCCCATCAGAGTCCCAGATATAAATAGTAAATATTATTGGCCCCATTGTGCAGAAAAGGGAAATGAGGTTCACAGAGAGATAATAATAGTAGTTATAGCTCATACTTTTCAAGTATTTTAAGACATACTAAACACTCCTTTCAAAACACCTCTGTGAAATAAGTAGTATGAACATTATTAGCTCCATTTTACAGATAAGGAAAATGAGGTGAACAGATTCACGTTAAGGTAACCAATTAATCATTGGTATTCACTGGATTCACTGGATTAATTCACTGGATTCAAGGGTTTTCAATTGTGACTTCAAAATTATTTCCTTTAACATAATAGTCTCTTGATAAATCCCAAATTGACAAGACTCAGGAGGCACTGTACAGTGAAAAGTGCTGGATTTGGAGTTAAGGATGTCAGGTAAAATCTAGGTTTTCCCAAATACTATATTTGTAGCCTTGGGCATGTCACTTAACAGCCCAGGGCCTCAGTTTCTTCTGATGTGAAATGAGGGGACTGGAATATGCCAAAAACCATAGTGAAGCTAAATTTATAAAAGTTGAGAAAGTAAGAAATAATATTATTCTAATTCATAACATGTACCTAATATGCGGTTGGCATTTATATTTCTTGAAATAAATTCATCCATTAATTTGAATTGGCTTCTTCATAGTAACATCACCTTTTTGCCATTTCTCTTATCATACCAGTAGTTTGAACTTAACGTTTTTTTTTGTTTGTCAAAATATTTCAGCATTGCAAAGTACCATGGAAGCCAAATTGTCCAACCCATCCTATGCATAAATGTATTGTCTTCCCTGTTAAAATAGAAGACCCTTGAAGGCAGGAATTATCTCATTTTAGAGCTTAATAAATTCTTTATTCATCCACTTACTCATACATCTCTGACTCAGAATTTCTGACAAGAGACCATCCAACCTTTTTTTGAAGATCTTCAGCTTGGGGGACGCTATAAAAACCCTTATTTTCAATATCTTTAATTGGTATAAAGTCCCTCCTTACATTCATCTGCCATCTACCTCTTTGCATCTTTCTCTCATTTCTTCTTGGACTGTCTTTATTTTCCCCATATATGCCATAGCAATTTTACAAAGCTATCTGAAGGAATGTATTTTTCACAATTCCTTTCCCTGGGTTATTTTAAACTGACATGACAAACCTACTATTCAGGTTCATGGAGGGCACAGTGATGTGCTTGTTTTCTGAAAAAAAACCTTCCAGTTCTGCATTTCTGGCACATCATCTCTCTGATTCTTCTCCTCCTCAGCCCCTTCACTTAAATCAGAACTTTCTGGGACATCACAATGTATAACTACAGACCTTTGTCTCTTTCCATGTATCTCATTGATTTCCCTTGCCAAGACTCCACCAAGAGGTTGGCAATGGGCTATACCAAACATCTCTATTGCCTAAATGTCCGTTTATTTCTTCATTCTCTCCTGCTAGTCACAAAAAAAAAATACTTTTGCTTGTCACCCTAATCAGCTGCTTTCCTCAACAATCTATGAAGAAATATGGAGCATGTCATTAACTTGCTGAGATTCATACCACTAGAAAGCTCTCCGTTCTCCAGCCAAAGAAACAGTTTCTCCGTATTGTAAATATTTTGGCTCAACAATACTTAGCTAAGTGGAAACTTGAGAACTCTAATGGCCTCATAAAGTGTTTAAGAGTGATGGTAGAACATTGGGTGATGGGTCAATACACATGATTAAAAAGATTCATTGTGTAAACATTCTGCAGCTTTCCCAGAGAACAGCCTTGAAGAATGGTCAGTTTGCCAATAATGAGAGTAGGCAGGGCGAGCATGGCGTGGAGGACTTGGAGTCAGTAAGAGCATTTATTAGCTGTGTGATGATAGATAAGTCATTCAGACCTTCTGAGTCTCAATTTCCTTGCCTGGAAAATGGGAATGATTAAAGTGTCTTCCTTGCAGCGTTGCTGTGAGGAACAAATGAGATAATCTATGTAAAATGCTTTGCAAATCTTAAAGCTCTCTATAAATATAAACATTTTTTTCACAAAGAGAAAACAGAACATTAAATGTGATGTTTTCTTTTGCCTTTGTCTTTATGAGCTAAATTATAGATTCAATCGACTCCAGAAGGTGAGCTTATCCTACTCGCCTAGGAGAAATTATATAACAGGTAGTTGGATAAAAAGTGATTTAAAAGGAAATTGAAAAAGTATGTTTTCACTCAGCCAAGATAAGTCCATTAAAGAAGGTTGATTCACAATGAGATCCATGCAATGGCAATGCCATCTTTCTTACCACAAAATAAGCAATCAGTCAGCCTATAGAAGAATGGAATCTTTTTTTCCCCCTCCAGAAGTCATTCACACCAAAAAGAAATATTCCATAGCCTAGCCCTCAAGTTTGGCCCTACTCAGAGTCATGGTGGATTAACCAAAGAAACCATTGTTATTCTTTTTTCCAATCTTGCTAAAATATCACCTATTCTTTGAGGATAGAAGAATGGAGAGTGGTTGAGTTCTAATTGCTTAGGGATGTTTACTATTGTTTAATTGCTTTTCAAACTTTCCTTTCAAATCAATTTGACTCCTTGCAAGTTGGAAGCTGAAGCGACTGAATAGATTAGTGGATGGAAAGTTAACTTTGAAGCCAGCAAGATTTAGAGTCAATTTTCATCTCTGATGGCGATTAACTGTATGTCCCTGACAAGTCACTTAAAACTCTCTGGGCCTCGGTTGTTTCTTCTGCAAAGTATTATTTTTCATCATACCTGTGAGGAAAGGATGGTTACTTTTCTCTGTGTTGGCTACTTAGTAAGTAGCAAAGATGGGAACGGAATCCAAGTCTTCTGGATCCAATTCCAGAATATTTTCTTATAATATAGATGTCATACGGAAAGGGTTTTGTAAACATCCCATTCTCCAGAGGAGAAAACTGATTTTTAAAGATAGGCAATGAGTCCATAGCTCTGAGAGAACGGAAAATCTGGGCTTGAAAACCCTGATCTGATTCCCAGAAGGAGGATTCTCAGGTGAGGGCACGTATTTGAGGCTATGATTAATTGCATACCTGTTTTATTTTTAAAAGAACTTGCTCACTGCAAGCATTTCAGAAGGCCTTATCATGAGTGCAGAATGAAGATGGGCTGCCTAGAAAACCTGAGATATGGATCCTGCCTTCCAGTAGCTGCCAATCTAGACAAGAAAGAAGTCAAGACAATTGAAACAGTGGAGTCCCTTTCCAGTGGAGTCCGTGTGAGGCTACCCATCATGCTATGTACCAAAGCCAGTGCCTACCCATTAGCAAGTGCTCTTCCAGAGCACGCCCCTCAAGACCTTCCCTTCAGATTCATTTTATCATTCCATCTCAGCAGCACCCTTTAATGAAGAAAGGGCAGCGAGCTCTGATTTGCCCCCAATTCAATTGTATTTCAACTCTGACCTTCAATCAAATGAGAAAATTTTCTCCAGCCAAATCTCTTAGGAACTTTGGGAGCTTTCCTTGGGTAAGGGGAGGGAGGAGAAAGAACTGCCAGCGAGCAGACAGAATTCTTTTGGATCACCAGCCTTGTGTGAGTTGCCCTCCAGTCCCAAAAGCTCCCTTAATTGGGATTAGCCAGGCAGATTGGGTACCCTATTGGATTTCTTCTTCCTTAATGCAAAGAATGGAAGTGACTGGTTTTCTGTGTGTGCTTTTTAAAACTGGCTGATCATCTTCACATATGCTGCCCTGGGGGAGCTGAAAGTCTCTACCTTACCCAGAGTCATGCAATCTCAGTGCAGTTTGCTGGGCATGCTTAATCATGGGGCTTTCTAATTACGGAAGGGGAAATATTTTCATAGCAGAAAATTCCTGGTTCCTCTCCTAATTGAGCACAAGATTATTTGTCGATGCAGCTGTGTGTCTAAATCAACAAACAGTTGCACAGGCAAGAGTACAGGGGATGGAGGGACTTGGGGGGGTTACTGACAAGAGACTCTGCAGCCTCACTCAATCAGCCTGCTCCTTCCAAACGACACAATCATGGACCTCTGCAGATGATCTCTCTGTTCTCTCTCTTTAGTGTAGCTGGAAGGAAAGCTCCTGAGTTCTGGAGGAGAGTCTGATAAAAGGTGGATTTTATATCAGGATTCTCTTAGTCAGTAGTCATTATATGCCAGGCAATGAAGATACAAAAAGTAAACAGCCCTTGCCCTCAAGGAGGTTACATTCTCTTGGAGAAAAAGAATGAGGAATAATATCTTTTCCCCCCATTTTTTAAAGACTTACCATCTGTCTTAGAATCAATACTATGTAATGAATCCAAGGCAGAAGAGTGGTAAGGGCTAGGGAATGAGGGTTAAGTGACTTATCCAGAGTCACACAGCTAGGAACTATCTGAGGTCAGAATAGAACCCAGGGCCTCTCAGCTGTATGCCGGCTCTCTATTCACTGAGCTAACTTAGCTGCCACCATAATATGTTTCTTTATAATATTTTAATGTCTTTAATACATCCCTTTCTCCTCATAAGAAATCATATTATCTAGGCAGCTAAGCATCTCAGCGGATAGAAAGACAGCCTAGAGCTGAGAGGCCCTGGGTTCAAATGAATCGATCCTGGAAATGGGAGGTCATAGGTTCAAATTTGACCTCAGCTACTTCTTAGCTCTGTGACCCTGGACAAGTCATTTAATCCCCATTGCCTAATCCTTACCACTCTTCTGCCTTGGATTCAATACATAGTATTGATTCTAAGATAGAATGTGAGTGCAAAAAATATAATAAGTTATAGGATCAGAGATTAAGAGCTAAAAGACAAGTTGGAGGTCATGGAGTCCTATCCTGATTCAAACTCCACTATTCCTACTTCAAACCCAGTATCCTATCCATCGGTTATTTAGATTCCTCTGGGGAGGGACTGAGTTGTTTAATTCATTCCAATGCTTCATTTCTCCTTCTCCTACATCAATCAAAAATCCACCTATTCATTTTTTCCTAGTCCCAAGCTATAGTTCACTTATTTTATTTTACTGACTTTCTTTTATATGTATTTCAATTACATGTAGAATCAATTTCCTACAATTCTTTTCTGATATTTTGCCATTCAGATTCTCCCCCTCCCCGAGGCAGTGAATGGTCTGACATGGGTTATACCAGTGCTTTCATGCCATACATATTTCTATATTGCTGATGTCATGATAGAAGACACTTATCACACATGCAACAAAAAACTCACAAAGAAGAAATAAAGTCAAGGATGAGCCTACCCATTCTTCTGGGCTCCCCTTAAGATGCCATCACCTCCATGAGGCTCCCATCCTAACAGAGATGCTTGTCCTCTGATCAGAACTTGCCCTCTGAACCACAAGCTTCCACACTCTAGTTTTCTAACCTTTGTCAACAAGTTTTATTCTCCTCCTCTTAGCCTATGATAAACACCTCCAAGCAGGTGACTTTCCGTCCTCTTCTCCACATCCATAGCAAACATCCTAACTCTCTTGATGAGTTCCACAGCTGCAATCTTAGGAAAGATTATCCCTAACATTTTGCTTTTAAATGGTCTGGTCTTTAAGATGATTCCTGTTTAGTTCAAAGAACAAATATATTCTCAAAATCTCATATCAATTAAGTAAATATGGATTAAGGAAGCACCTGCGGTGGGCTGAGCATTATGCTAGGTGTTGTGGTGGTGGCAGCAAGAGAAGGATTAAATAAAATGCAGACCTTGCCTTCAGGGAGCTTGTGGGATTACCATACACACATAAGCACACACATATAAATTTCCAATAGAAAATGATAATCACCAGTAATAGCCATCATTAATCAAGCAGTTCAAAGTGTGTTTGCTAAGAGTTTTAAACCTATTATCTCATTTGATCTTCTGATAATCCAGTGATGTAGGTGAAATGATTATCCACCATGGGGAATGAAGGAAATGGGCTAAGAGACCAAGGATCACAGGTTTGTGGATTTAAAGCCTCTTGAGATCTTCAAAGGCTTTGGCTCTTTCTTTCTCTCCCTTCACCTGCCAAATTCAATCAATCACCAAGTCTGGTCTCTTCATTCTGTCTTCTTACCCAACTACACCAGTTCAGGACCTCATCCTCTTTCAAATGGAATACTGTAATGTTCTGTCTGCAGATTCTCCTCTTTCTAATCTCTCTTCTATACAACCATCTACTAAATATTCTTTCAAATAAATCTTATCGGATAGTCTTAGAATTAATCCTGTGCATTGGTTCCAAGGCAGAAGAGCAGTAAGGGCTAAGCAATGGGGGTTAAGTGACTTGCCCAGGGCCTCACAGCTAGGAGGTATCTGAGGTCATCTTTGAACCCAGGACCTTCTGCCTTTAGGCCTGGTTTTCAAAGCATTAGCCACCTAGCTGTCCCGTACTTAATATTCTTTTAAAAATTACCTTCCATCTTAGAATCAACACTAAGTACTGGATCTAATGCAGAAGAGCTTAGGTAAGGGCAATGCAATTGGGATCAAGATGACGTGCCCTGGGGCACACAGCTAGGAAGTGTTTGTATTTAATATTCTGAAAACCCAGGTCTGACCATACCACTACCCTGGTCAAAATATTGCAATGTTGCTATACTGCCTCCAGGATGAAAAATAAATTCCTGGCTCTTAAGACTCTCTACCCAATTTGCCTCCCTCTTACCTTTCCAGGCTACTTGCAAATAAATCACCTCCACATTCCAACCACATTGGATGCCTTATCTGTCTAGTGTTTACTGCTACATATACTTTCTTGCAGAAGTCATTTCCTGTTGCCTGGGATGTATTACCTCCTCATCTCTGTGAGAAGCCTTGATTTCCTGCAAGGCTTAATTTGGGTGCCTCCTGATCCTCTTTAAAGCCTTCCCCGACTCTCCCATCTGCCTGAATTCTCACCCTCCTCAATTTTCCGTGTACTGGATTTATCTGGGTATATATAGTGCCTGTCCCCCGCCCCGACTCCCAATAGATCCTGAGGATAAAGAAATATTTCAATCAATCACTCAACAAACCTTGATTAATTATCTACTGCACACTGGGCATCATTTTTGTCTTTAAATCTTCACAGCCTACCAGAATGTCTTGGAAATAAAGGAATATTGAATTGAATGGAATAGGGTACCACATGATGAAGTATTCTGAAGCCCACTTACAAGAACCTAGGACCAATCAAAACTAGCTAGACAAAAATTTCTAACCATTCTACAAATGCCATTTGAAAGTTGGACCTTTCTCCTTTTCTAAACCTTTTCTGTTCTTTTTTTTCCTGGAATTCATAGACCATAAAAAATTTCATTTGACTTCCTTTCTCAGTCCAGAAGCTGAGAACCCCACTAAATGATCCAAAATGGTTTGGGGATATGGCATAGGAGACAATATAGTATACAGAAATAATGCCTCAGAATTTCACCAAGGGAGAAAATCAAGGACCTTCAAATTAACACATGGAGTTCAACCTTCTCATTTGTGACTCCTTGGAAGCACCAGTCTGAGCTTTGTACCACAAGCACTGACAGCTACATGGCCTAAGCCATATTCCAGTGAACAGAATTGATTTTTACTAATTCACAGAACAAGGATGGCATTTTTCTTCTAAGAAATTAGTTTTTGGCAAAGACATCTCTGTCTAGGGAGAGTGGCCTCTTCCATTGGTGACAGGACAATTTTCCTCACTTGAATAACATATTCTTTAGCCATTTAAATATTTAGGTGATATGTTCAAATGAGAAGGGCAAGGGAAGAGTTAGATGCCTTAATGTAGCCTAAGCAATGAGAACGCCGACAGCTGATTGGGGTGGAAAGAGCCAGGGGAATGAGATTTCTGGTCCAGCCTGTTTGAGACTCATCTCTGAGACTTCTGGCTTCCTTCAAGTCCCAGCTAAAATACAACCTTCTACAGGAAGCCTTTGCTGATTGTCCTCAATACCAATGCCTTCTCTGTTTATTCTCTCCAGTTGATCCTATGTGTATATAACTATGACATAAATGAAAACTTGGGCATATGTATATGTGTGGTTTGTACAGAGATATCTACAGATTGTATCCTTCATTGGACTGTGAACTCCTCCGGAGCAGGGGCTGTCTCTTCCTTTGTTTCCCCAGTACTCAACTCAGTATCTGATATGTGGTAGATGCTTAATTTCAGAAGATGTCTGTGGAAAATTGTTATTGCATGTAATTGGGAAAATAAAATATCTTTGAAGAAAAAATTGCTTCTTGATGGACTGAATTGCTGAGCCAAGGGGGCTGGACAAAGGTATCTATGAGCATTCCTTTAGCCCCAAGGTCTCCTGGGAAAAAGGAGAGTTAGTTTACTCGTTCTGTTCTCAAAAGCAGTTTGGACTTCACTAATATGTTGGTAGTACAAATCATATTTGAAAACAAAAAAGGAGATACTGGGCAGCTTGGAAGAACTCCCAGTGTGTGGTGATTCACTCTACTGATAAAGACTGAAACCCCTTTATGTCTTAGTAGAGAAATCCTAGGATTTTTTCTGAGGAACAGATTGGTGAAGAACCTTGTCCAGGATAGCAAAGCTAAGAAAGGTATGTAAAACCAGGTTTTCTTGATTCAAGTTTAATGTGTTCAGCTCACTCTTTTAAAATAATAGTTATATGATCACATTTTAAGGGGGGAAAAGGCAGAGAGAGCACTTAACAAGTTCTTGGGAGGTCACACTCTCAACTCTTAGCATCACCCTTGATCTCTTTCCATCTCTTGATGAGTCCAGTGACAATATCATTTAAAAATCCCATACCTCCTCCTTAAAATGAAAGCTCAACAAATTGTAGTGGCCATGAGTGGGTCTTTGCTCCAATATTACCTTGCATCTATTTTGCATAGCCCTATATTTTCACAAGTCTCCCTTCCCTCTCCACCCCTAAACCCCTGTTCGATTGTAAAGCATGTATATTGCAAAAGATCCCTGGGCGGCTTTCGTGAACATGTCTCCATTCCCAGAATGCTCCTCTCCGATTGAGAAGCCACTAACCAAATCTCACAATACTTGCCAGCACACATCAACTTAGAAAATCACATATTAACATCGCCTATGTTCAAATACATTTTATTCATTTTGTTAAATATCTCTTAATTAGAATTTAATCTAGTTTGCCACCCATCTGATACCTCAACTCTAAACTGGTCTTCCCATAAGATAACATTAAGACCTTTCTCTATTCTGGACCCTTTCTTGACCAATTGTTTAAACATGACTCTTCCCTGTAAGAGAATTTATCCATGTTCTGGGCTTAAAAGTGAAATTTCTTTTGACTGAAGCCTCCAAAGGCAATATGCTGGAAATAGCTTCTTCATTACTGAGTGTGCAAAATGGAACATTATCTGAAGGGTCCCTCACAATGTTATTGACAGATGGGCTGCCAGAGCTCACGCTGACTCTGGTCCAACATCAAGTTAATGTATTTGACTCAGATTAGTTGATTTCATTCATAAGTGGAAAATATTTCCATCTGGCACTTTAATGACAGCAGAAAATCCTTTAATGACAAGTGCCAAAAAGCTATAGGGTTGATCCCATGCATGCTTGATGTATATTCATGGGATCATGAGACCGGCATGGAGAGTTGTTTTTCCTCCTCCAGCAGTGCTTTGGTGTTTCAAAGGAAAACATGCCCAGCAAACATAAAACACTCACAGAGTGGCACACAAGAGCACAGTCCCTACAATGTGTTGTTCTTCAGTCGTGTCTCTTTGTTGCCCCACTTGGGGTTTTCTTGGCAAAGATACTGGAGTGGTTTGTCATTTCCTTTTGCAGCTCATTTTACAGATGTGGAAACTGAGGCCGAGGATCAAATGTCTTGCCTAGAGCCACACAGTGGTAATTCTCTGGGGTCAGATATGAATTCAGATCCTGAATCCAGATCTGGTATTGTATCAACTAAGCCCCCCTGCTTGACACATAAAAAGCATTTCATAAATGCTAGTTGACTGAGAACCTGATTGGTAGAATCTTAGAGTTGGAAGAGGCCCCAAAGGCCATCCAACCCTTATGAAAAGAAAAGGAAAAAAAAGAAAAAAGAGAAGAGAAGAGAAGTAAAGAGAAGAGGAAAGAAATATCTACCATAATATCCATGAGAGTTTGTTAGAAAATTTGTCATCATTAAAGACAATGGGGTTTGGAGTACTAAAGTCAGGAAGACCCAAGTTCAAAACTCACCTCAGTTACTTATCACTTGTGTGATTAGGAAGGGCAAGTCACTTAATCAGTCTCAGTCTCGACTTCCTCATTTGTAAATGTAGAGTTTGGATTCAACTTCTCAAGTTATTTCTAATTCTGAAACTCTAATCTTCTGAAATTCTCCTTGTTGGGAACTTTGTAAGAAAACTGACAACAACTAGTTGGGAAGGTTGTGGAGAAGTGAGGGAGGGTCCTCTCTTCAAAGGAAAGCCAGCTTTGAGGACCAAGGATCTCCATTCTAGCTAAAAAGTTCTGTGAGGATCATGGGCAGATATGATGACTTTTGAATTATTATGAAGAAAATCTATTATGAAGAAAAAGAATTCTTTTTACTGTTTGAACTAGACTGAATTACTGAATGTCTCAAAAGTACAATCACCAAAGTAATATTGGCAGCATTTTCCAAATCTACCCTCCTTGGGACTCAATGGTAAGTACACTTGGGGATTCTCCAAATTAAAACTATGTGGGAAACAGATTGTATTCAGAGAATATTGAACATAAGCAGAGAGATTTGTATGAATAATGCAGGTTCCAAATTTCATTCTTTCCTAAGTTATGCAAACATAAAAAGTATTGTTTTGCTTATTGCCCTCTCCCTCTCCTTACTAATAACAAGAGACAGCATTTACATGAATATGTGTGTGAATTTAGCTCCATTTGATCCTTGTATTCCATGAGTTCTTGGTGAAGAAGGAAATGGAGAAAGTAGCCAAGAATGGACATGATGATAGAAATCTGCCTTGTGATTTTCTAAATAAGTATGAGGAAATCCAGGATGAAGAACTCCCTCTACCTTTAAGTCATGTGCCCATGTCCACATGATCAATAGGAATGAGCAGTTGTTTGGGAGTCAGAGAAGATGTATTGCCTGGACCTTCTCCCGGTCCCTTCTTTGAGCTTATCAGGTCACGTGTCCCCTCTGGGCCTCAATTTCTTTTTTTGTCAAATGCAGGTGTCACTCAAGATGGCCTCACTTCTTTCTATTTCTACATTTCTGATCCTCTGATGCCATACCCTTTCTGAAGATGTAATACAGCAATAGCCACAACTATAAGCAACCACACCAATTCCTGGGAGATTCTATGCTCCGTCTAGAGTATTGTGGCTAAAAACAATCAAATCTTCTATCAGTCTCTCACTTACCCTCTATCTATCTTGCATCTACATGGCTTTTTGAGTGTGGTCTTCTCCCTTCGAACCTGAACTCCTCGAGGACAGAAATGTGTATCCTCGGAGCCTAGCAAAATTCACAGGTCCTAATGAGCATTCAATAAATGTCTAGTGTTTGGCTAACAGAAACTATGCCATAATACATTTCACTATTTCACCAAGAACCTACTCTATGTGGGGGGAGGCAGAATTCTTCCCACCCACCAAGAAGGGAACTAGAAACTAGATGTACATTCTGGATAAGAAGAAACAGGACTCCCAGGGTACTGTAGGCATAGATTTTCTTGCTGGCAACAGACTTGCAAGAGACTTTATCAACAAATTTTCATCATTCCAGAGCCCCAAGGAGCTGCTCTGATAACATATCAATCCTGTGCTCCAGTTTGTATTACAAGAAAGGAAGTCATTTAACTGTGTCAGAAAAGGTTCAACCCTGAACCCTCACTCCCACTCCCTGACTTTAACCGGACACTCTCTTGAGAATAGTTCTCTTTACCATCTCCCAAAGCAGAAAAAATCATATTTAAAGTAGAATAAAAATGCAGACATTTACCAATGCCCTCAATATATACCTCAATTTTAAGTGCAGAAATTAATCTTATAGAACATGGAAGATTTTTTTTTTCTGCAAAAATAGTTTGTCTACTTTCCATTATGGGATATTTGCAAATCTTCAGAGCCCAGAAGGGAAAGTCATCTTGTTTCTATTAAATCCATTTTGAGCCTTGCTTAGCGCTTTATCTGGAATCATTTTTAAATTGACTTGACTTATGCCATTTTAAGCTCTGAAGACCAGGTTGAATGGCCCATAACTTGTGGGTCTGTCCTATTTTAAGCAAACTTGATATAAGAAAATGAGAATTTAGTATAGGGTTAAATTGATTGCCTAACAAAATACCCCACCCCCTTGGGGATTTGAAATATACAGAATGGCCCAGACCATGAAGAAGGCAGTGAGGGACTTTGCTTAGAGTCCCAAAGATGTAGAAAAATCCCTGTGGTCTGAGATACTTTTATTACCATACACTATAGAACTGGAATTTCTCGTAGAGTGATTCAGTGTTCATGGTGGTCAGGTAGGTGTTCAGGGCCACCAACAAAACCATAGCAGATTCATAACGTGACTTGACCAAACCAGCCCTAATATGCCTATATTCTAGAATATCTATTATGGCATTTAATGACTTCACTTTCATAGCATCTTGGAATTGAGGGTTGAAGTGAATTAGGAAATCACTTGCTATCTCTCTCTCTTTTACAGAGAAGGAAACTGAGGTACAGAGAGGTTTACTTACTTGCCAAAAACACATAAGTAGACCAAAACAGGGTCCTCAGATTCTAAAGCCAACAAACTACACATATTTCTCTTCTTTATTTACTAATTAGGTCATGGAGTACTGAGTTCCAATCTGGCTTCAAATACTTCTTATCTATGTGACTCTAGTCAAGTCATTTAGCCACAATTGCCTAGCCCTTACCACTCTTCTGCATTGGAACCAATATACAATGTTGATTCTAAGACAGAATTTAAGAGTTGTTTTGTTTTTTTAAAGAAGAAAATGAAAACTTAACCCTAAGTCTCTCCATTATCACCACAGTCATCACTCTCAGCAACCTTATTATTACATTATATCTCCCAACTATGGGAATTTTTACTGACTTTTTCACTGAATTCTTTGTTGGTAATGTTGTCAAAGAAAAATATTCTACTACTGTGCCATAAGGAACACAATGAGTTCAGAAAAACCTGGAAATACAGGAACTGATGCAAAGTGAAGTGAGCAGAACCAGAACAATAAAAACATTTGGGGAACACAGTTATTTGTATTTTTCTCTCCCATTAAACTCTGAGCTCCTTTAGAATTTTGTTGTTTAGTTTTGTCTGACTCTCTGTGACCACATTTGGGGTTTTCTTGGCAAAGATACAGAGTGGTTCACTCTTCCTTATCCAACTCTTTTTACAGATTAGGAAACTGAGACAAATTTGATTAAGTGAATTCTCCCAAGATCACACAACTGGTAAATGTCTTAAGTCAGATTTGAATGTAAGCCTTCCTAATTCCAAGCCCAGCATTCTATCCACTGTGCCACTTACTTGTCTGATAGACCAGAGACTGATTTTTGCTGTCTTTTTATCCCTAATTGCTTAGCAAAGGGCTTACAACACAGGAGATACTCAATAAATGTTTATTGACTTGTTAACTTGAAAAAGAAATACTCCTTTGGAGAAGAGAAAATAGGAAAGATGTGAACAACACAAGGAGAGAATGAGTAAGTTTTCAATATCCAAACCCCTTTTATATATGGGAATTAAGAGTACCATCCTGATATTCTCCAGGAGTTCCATGATATAGAACAGGACTGGAGGTAATTAGATATCATAAGCAGGGTGACCCACCTAGACGCAGAGCATCTGGAAGACACTCCAGCTGCATCCTAATGCAATATATTTGGCATTCTTCATTAACCAATATCTGGTGTTGAAAGAGTAAAGGCTGAGTTTATGACAGAAAATTTGGCTTCATCAAAGGGTCAACATGGTTATAAAAGGGGGATGAAGGCTAGGCTTCCCCAGATAAAAGCTTCCTGGCTCTGGGGGAGGCTGTACTCAGCACTGCACACCTTGATTGAGGATGAGAAAACTATCTGCTTTAAACTGGAGGAGCTGCCACCTGAGTCCAGGCTATGCTGAAGATGAATGCCCTAAAATTACTCGGTTACCTTATAGTCAACATGGTAAGAGGTGGAGGGCTGAAGGTAAAGAATGGAGATGGAATCATCAACAGAAAAGATATATTACTATGTTTAAAAATCAAAGGTAAGCTTTTTAGATTAGCAACTTTCCTTACACATATCTCATGTGGACTTGTGGCTATCGAAAGCATGCTGAATGTCAAAGATAATATTGGACTAGTTGACTTCAGAGGTCCTTTCCTGATCTCAAACTCTGAGCCTCGAAACAATCCCATGAAGTAGGTACTATAAATATCCCCATTTTGCAGATGAGCAAACCAAAGTTCAAAGAGGTTACAGGTCCTTCCCTCTGCTTCATAAAAACAGCTAGTATGTACTAGATTCCTATTCTGGTCCCTATACCACTCTCACTTCCCAAAAGCAATTTCCCTATCAAATTAGATTCACAAACAATCAAGAATCAGTCTATGAAACAAAAATGAAGTTCAAAATGCTAGTGACAAAAATAAATAATGTTGGATGCAGCTCGGTGATGGAGTCACTGGAGGATGAAGTAGTGGAAAAGATGTCAATAATATTGAAGGGAAACTGACCAACTATTTAATGGAATATCATAAGACTCACAGAATTTTAGAGTTGGAAGGAGCCTTAGTGATTATCTAATCTAACACATACCTGAAAAAGAATCCACAACATAATGTACCCCAAAATGACAATCTCTAGGGTAGGGGAACCCACCGCTTCTGGATCCAGCCAACTCCATCTTTGGGGATGTCTCATTATCAGGAAGCTTCCCCTTATATCAAGTTGAAATTAACTTCTTTGCCATTCTCTCTATATGTCATGGGTTCAAGACTCTTCCCCTTCCTGGTTGCCTTCTGCTGGATGCTCTTCAAAGTAAGGAGCATTCTCCTTCAAATGAGATGTCCTGGACTACAGAGAATACACTGAATAAAAGGTAATCAGGGCAGAGTCCAGTGGGATTAATGGCTCATTATTCTTGGAAGCCATGTCTTTCTAAGTGCAGCCCAAGTTGGCTTCATCTTTTCGGTCTAACACCTCTGATTCTTTTAGAAAGTTTCCTTGAACCCGTGAATGCCATGAGTCAAGAAAAAAGGGAGGGACTCTCCAGAGTGGAGAATAATGATCAGGAGCAGTGTATCATTGTCTTCCATCGCTTTGTTTTTGAGGAAGAATTTAATGGAGTGAAACCCACCTGGGCTCCAGGGATTACTCCTTTCCCCTAAAGCTGATGGAGATAGCAGGCTGCCTGGAATCAATCCAGTACAATAGACATTTATCATGGAAACATCATACCTTCAAAATTCATCAGTGCCTAACAACCCAAGATAATGATTTCAGGATGATTTGGCATTCGCATTAATAACCCAGAACAGGAGAATTTACATACACCAACATGACTATATAATTACACTGAGAGAGATGAGTAATACAAAAGCAGCAACAGAGTACATATGTAGGTAGTGATAATAAAATTGAATTCAGCCAAAGAAAATGTCAACCAGTATCCCACAGGAAGGAAAAAACCAATGTACATATTATCTTCCCTATTCTATGGCCCATCTGGTATAATGAAAAGAGTAGAGAGTCAGCATCTGGGTGCAAAGACTGTCTTGGATACATTAAACCTCTGTTACTCATGCTATCACTTAATACCTCTGGGTCTCAACCTCCTCATCTGTAAAATGACTATAATGTCATTTCAACATTTAAATCAGTCACTCTGCAAGGCTCCAACCACTGAATTGTAAGAGCAAGGAGTTAGACAATAGGACTGCTGAGGTCCCTTTCAGCTCCAAATCTGTAATATTAGGAATGAATTAATTCAAAATGACTAAGTGCTGGTGCAATAAAGCAAGATAGTCCTCATCCTCAAGGACTTTACATTATAATAGGAGAAAATGCATTCTTTGGAAATGTTTGGGAAATGACATGGAGACCTGGTTCTGACCAAGATAAGGCAAACACTTCATAATCAGAGCCCAGGAACCCAGGGGCAGGAACCATGCTCTGAAGAGAGAGGGAGGATTAAGACATGGATGGAGTAGAAGAGAAAGAGGAAAGTCCAAGACCAAATGGGTTATTTAATGTCACTGTAATAGTAACACTACCCATTTTTATAGCAGAGGACCAGAGGGTTTCCTGCCCAAGAAAAGAAAATGTCATCTCCCATCTCCTTATCTTTCTACAAGACTCCATGTCTGGAAGGCATGCCATCCTTATCTACTGTTAAAAGGGTGGTAAATCCATTTCTTGAAGAGGATTGAGTACAGTCTATCAGAAATGTTGGATGATCAGTGAGGGATCACCCAATGAGCATCCCCTGTTTAGTCAGAGCTGATGAGTCCAGCCAGACATTTATGGCTGGAAAATCACCCCCACTGCCTGGGGGAAAAGGGGTTAAGAGAAGAGCTAAGGATACAAGCCCTTTTGTCCATAATTCTAAAGGCTACAAAAACAGGTTACATTTCTATAATGTGAATAATAACAAAAGTTAACGTTAAGTCATTTGATGATTCTCAGAACAAATCCTGTGAGGCAGGTGTTATTGCCATCCTTATTTTAAATATGAAGGAATTGAGGCTGAGAATGGAAGTGATGATGCTCGCTATTACCCTGCTAGTAAATATCCGAGTCAGAAGCTGATCTTGGGTCTTTATGACTCTCTGTATTGGCTTCTGGGTACTGTTTTCTCCTTACAGTTTCACACAGAACAAAAGAGACTAACTTCTTGCTTTCCCACAATCCTCTGAACTTTGCCCTAGAGTTATGATCTCCATTTTAAAGGAAAAAGAAAAAAAAACTCAAAGTTCAGAGATTGTAAGTGACTTACTCATGATTACTTATCCAGAAACTTAACTGAGGGAGAATTTGAACCCAAGTCTTGAGGTTGCATAAGCTACCATACTAGCCACTATTCCATGCTGCTTCTTAACAGCTCATGTAAGAAAACTTAAAGTTATCCGGGACAAAAGAAAGAAAATGTCATAAGGATGGAACTAAGAAGAGGCAGGAGGTAAAGGACTATCTGGAATATAAAGGTAAAGATTATACAATTCCACATTCTGTATAGATTTTAAACTCATCTAGTCCAAACGTTGGCTCCTCCCCAGCAATGGCTCGCCTGTTTTTCCCCACTGCTACCTTTCAAGCTAGCTGCCCTTTCCACACCATTCCATCTAAAATCATATCTCCACGGCATGATCAAAGACTACAGATGGAGTTTGTCTATACCGATATTCTCAACAAAGGATATTTGCATCTTGAGAGATGTACGCATTTGTCTTCAGTCCATATTTTGCTGAAAGAGCCCATGTTTGTGGATTTCCATCTTTTGAGGCTGTGACGTAAGCCATTGTTTCTTTATTCACACCTTGTAAATTCATAAATTAAAAATGGAAAGAGATGTTGCCTTTTTCTTTCAGGCAGCGACTCTACACAATCGTATTGGCACCACTTTCTCACACTTGCACTTAGATATTGAACAAGTGGCATTTGGTGAGTTTTATTTTATTTCTTTCCTCAAAAAAACAACCTTGTCCACTGTATGGCTTCAAAAAGAAATGGAGGGGCAGCTGGGTAGCTCAGTGGAGTGAGAGTCAGGCCTAGAGACAGGAGGTCCTGGGTTCAAACCTGGCCTCAGCCACTTCCCAGCTGTGTGACCCTGGGCAAGTCACTTGACCCCCATTGCCCACCCTTACCAATCTTCCACCTATGAGACAATACACCAAAGTACAAGAATTAAAAAAAAAAAAAAAAAGAAATGGAGCCAAGCCCTCTGTGGTAATTACTTACGGGTGACCATCCTAAGAAACCCTGAATTAGTTCACCACCCAAATCTATGTAAACTGGAGGATACTCACACTGGATACTGTTACCCGAGGCTTTCCAAAAGCCCGACATGCTACTTTTCCTGAAGCATGCTATCATTTCAGTAGAGAATTAAAAGACCCTCCATCTGAACGAGGCAATCCTATACTCTCATGGCACGAAGAATTGCGGATTCGCTGATGATTTAACATCGATTTCATACTCGAAGCAAACTCTCCCTTACAGTAGCCTTCTTGAACTTCTTTTTAAAAATGTGCCACACAGGCATGAAGAGATTGAGTGTAATTTGTTCTTAGATAAAGGTGGAGAAAAGTCCAACTCTATACTTAAATTCTTTCAGAATTTGGTCTACAGAACAGAATTAGAATGTAGACTCCATCCCAGCTGTGTGACCCTGGGCAAGTCACTTGACCCCCATTGCCCACCCTTACCACTCTTCCACCAAGGAGCCGATACACAGAAGTTAAAGGTTAAAAAAAAAAAAGAAAAAAAGAATGTAGACTCTGTGAGGGCAGAGACTGCTTTGGGTTTTGCTTTGTAACCCTCTGGCTCATCCCAGTGCCAGGGAGATAGGAAGTACTTAATAAATATTTGTTGATTCATTGATTGGCTTTTTTTTTAAAGTATCACAGCAAAAGCTAAGTATTTTCTTGTGTATTTTTATTCAAGGAAAAGAAAATCCGAAAAACCAAAGTCATGATTGCATGATTGGCAGGGCAGCCTGATGCTAATTCACAGCCCCTGGCACCTGTCAAAGGGCTGCACAGGAAAAAAAATCTGCCAGCTTTTGGCCTGACATGGGTACTCATTTCAGTTGGCTGTTCATTTACCAAATGGAAGTGCTTACCTTCCTCCCTGTTCTAACATGCAGAATAATCCTACTCTGAGCCACTGTCTCTAAGGCCCCCCTAGTTTCTAAATATGTTGCTCATTGAGTTTCCTTAAATGAGCTGATGAAGGCCCTGTACCTGATCTGTTTGCAGAAGGACCATTAACATTATTTTATGGGGGAATTACAATGAATCTGAGTAAACCAATTTAAGCCAATCAAAAGGACCATTTACATATTATACAGAGTTGGATAGTAGCAATCCCCTTTCCCTGATTAAATACAATATGTATTAATTCTTATTTGTTCCCTCTCAGCATTCTAAAACACTCATTAAGCTTTCAGAGCAACACATATAAGCTGAGGGAGGGCACAGACAAACTCAGAGTGCAGTGAAGGAGGCATCTCTATACTGAGGGAAGCTACAGAGGAAATCTAGACAGCTGAAAAGAAGTGGAACACTGGGGGCGTTTTCAGAAAATTTGAGGAAAGACAAGACTGGGATCTCAGGATAACAGGGTCCAAAGAAACCCTGGGAGACCACTTGCTTTTCAAATTTTCAAGCATTCATTTGATTCACTAAATGAAAGAAAAGAACTGAAGCTATGCTTGCTACAAGTCAGGGCAGAGTCAAAGCGACAGAGAGAATGTTAAGCATAGGGCAGGAAATGGTAGACCATCAGAGGAAGGAGAATCAAAGGTCACAATGAGAAGAGCCAAGCTAGTTCTATTCATTTTCCTTCAAGAATCCTTTCTCCAGTATACCTGAAGAAGAACCAGCCTCTCTTGTGAAGACTTCCAACAATCAAGAATTGCCTCCACCTTCAGATGCAGCCCTCTCCATTTCTGTGCAGCTCTCAATGTCAGGAAGCATTTCCTGATATCAAGCACAAGTCTCCTTCTTGGCAACTTTCAGATGATTGCCACCACCTGGTTTAATTCCCGTGTACCAAGCAGAGCCAGACTTGATGCAGCTGGCCTATCTCCGCAGTCTTCTCTTGTTTAGGCTAAAACTGCCTTACTTCATCAAACTACTTCTCATCCAGAGCAGCCCTAGAATCAAGAATGGCTACCCTTGAATCTGGGTTCAGATCCTGCCTCTAATGGTATTTACTAGTGCTGAGACCCTGAGCTAAAGTATTTTGCTATGAAGGGAATCTACTAGTAACACAATGATATTTTAATTCATTATGGCTAATGGATAGAGAACCACTCTAGAATCAAGAAACATGGCTCCAAGTCCTGTCTCTTATACATATTTGATTTGTGACCTTGAGCAAGTCACTTGAATTCTTTGTGGTATAGGAGACTCTCTATAAGTATAAATTGCAGAAAAGGTGTTGACCCACATTGATAGAAGAAATTTCCCCACCTAGTCATTCCCACATTAAAGAAATCCTAGGTGTACTTATTATCTCTAACCTGTAATTCTAATCATCTCCTTTTCCTTGTACATCTTTGTTTCCTCCTCAAGACCTATAAATAATGATAGTCGATATTTTGAAAACCAGTCAAAATGAATAAATGGAAATATTAATCTTACTGGGAACCATGAACCTAAAATTTCAAAGATACTCTAGGTTGCCTATGATTTTAATGAGAGAAAGAGATACATCATTCCCAATCTGCTTTCCACAGATTCTTTCGGATGAAAAACTCAGTTGAGAAAGGGAGAGGTGTGGGGTGGAGAGAGTTAAAAAAAAAAGAAAGAGAAAAAGAGAGAGGCAGAGAGGCAGAGAGACAAAGAGAGAGGGAAGTGGGGAAAGGAGAGAAAAAACTGTGGGCAATTAAGACCTAAAAAACATTTTCTCAGTAAATACTTCAACAAATTATTCCTATCATCATTATCATCATCATCATCATCATCATCATCATCATCATCATCATCACTTAAACATCATTTAGATTATAAACCTTGTCATCATCATTTAGATGATCATCCCATTGGTTTTTCCATTTTAGTTCACTGACACTAAAAGTCTGAAAGATCAATATCCTTGGCAAGCTCTGTACCTGGAACATAATAGGTGCTGTATAAATTCTGATTCCCTTCTCTTCCTTTCTCTCCCTTTCCCTTCCCATCCCTAAGCAGTCCTTTAAATTCAACAAGACTTTATGAATGCCTCCTTCCCCACTGATTGTGTATTAATTTTTATTTGTTCCCTTTATATTTCTTCCATATATACATGTATACATATATAATGCATGCGTGTATATATGTACTTCCTGAATCCCCCCCTTGAATAAAATCTCCTTGAGAGTAGGGATAGTTTTATTGGTATTTGTCTCCTCAGTGCCTATTTCAGTTCCTAAAATGTTCTAAGCTCTTAATAAATTCTTGTTGATTTAACTTCTTGAAGGGGTTAGTGATTCTGGCAAGCAGAGGGGACAAAGGAAAATATTCTATATTCACCCTCTTCATCTTACAAGGAAGAAAGAGAAGCCAAGGCAGGGATGCAACACCCATCATTGCAAAGGCCACAAGAGAGTAGAAAACTGAAGCTTTGACCCCTTGACTTCGAACTTCTGACTCAATGCTCTTGGCTCCTTGCCTGGCCCAAGGTCATACAGTCTCCCTTTCCAAAACCTTCCCTACATTGCTCTAACAGAGTATTCCTTACAGTTCCCTGATATTCTCTGATTGAAAGACTCAATATAAATGCAAAATATCAAGCCCTACTGTCTACAGTTTGCATAATGATTTCTGACAGAAATTTCAGGTTGGAAGATTGGAAGATATGACAGAAGCGTTTAGAGGGAATATGCTCTATTAGAAAAAAAAAGGAAATAGAAATAAAAACAGAGAAATAATTCAAAACAATAAAGTGTTTTTCTCAAGATTTGTTTTTTTTCCCTTAATTTTGCATGTGATCAAGTGTAAAATTCCATCTACTGGAGATTTGACCTCACTTAGAGCATCACCAGCTTGCCCCACACCCATCAGGAAGGCTTTCTGTTAAATTCTGAGACAATGGAAGAATGATGCTGTACGTTTGTGCAACATTTTCCCCGGGTGCCAAGACATTTTCATTGTCTCATTTAAGCACTGTGATCTCCCTGGTAAAGTAAGACAGGGATCATTTTGCCCATTATGCAGAGAAGGAAGCAATCACAGAAAATTCGGGTGTGTCTTTGTCCAAAGTCAAAAGGGTTATTATAGCTAGTGACAGAGCCTGGACTAGTTCCCCTGAGTCAGTGTTCCTTCTACCCACATTATTGTGATATTGTGGTGATAGCCTAGATTTGGAATCAGAGGACAAGGGTTCCAATCTTGCCTCTTCTACTTATTAGCTATGTGACTTTTAGAAAATAATTTCCATTCGTTCGTGCCTTAGTTTGCTGGCCTGTAAAATGAAGGGTTTCAATTATATAATTGCAAAAGTCCATTCTAGTTCTCAATCAATGAACCTATGAGCCTTACAGGAAAAGCATCAATAAGCACAAAGGCTTCTGAAAAAAAATCCTAAACACTCAAAATTCCTTTTTTATTTCCCAGCAAGATCAGTTTCTCATTTTTCATTGTGGCTTTCAAAATCTCCCTTTCCCATTTACTTCAACTGTGTTTTGTGGTCCACTGGTTGAACTTCAAGAATTGTGGCATTTCTTACTGCGATTACTCAGCTGCTTTACAGATATCAAGGTTGTAGATTCTATTGCATTTGGAGGAATCACGGAGCCAAGGGTTGCAAGTCATACCATCGAGCAGAACTGTTTTCAAATCCCCCCTCACAAAAAAATTGGAAAATGAGGGGGTGTCCCTCGATTGGGGAATGGCTGAACAAATTGTGGTATCTGATGGTGATTGAATACTATTGTGCTAAAAGGAATGATGAACTGGAGGAATTCCACGTGAACTGGAATGACTTCCTGGAAATGACACAGAGCAAAAGGAGCAGAACCAGGAGAACACTATACACGGAGAGTGATACATTGTAACACAATCAAATGTAACTGACTTCTCTACTAGTGACAATGCGATGATCCAGGATGATTCTGAGGGACTTAAGAGAAAGAACTGTGGGAGCAGAAATGAAAAAGAAAAACATAGTATTAATCACATGGTTCCATGGGGATGTGATCAGGGATCAAATGATCATTCAATTGCAAATATTAATAATGTGGAAATAGGTTTTGAATAATAATACTTGTATAACCCAGGAGAATTGCTTGTCAGCTCAGGGAAGGGGGGAGGGAGGGAAAGAACATAAATCATATAACCACGGAAAAATATTCTAAATAAATAAATCAAATCCTGCCTTAGATACCTGTGTAGCCTTGGCCCAGGCACTTCATTTCTCTTGGCCTCAATTTCCTCAGTGAGATGGTTTTCATGGTTTCTGAAGTCTCTCCAAATTCTAAAGCTTTGGCACCCAACTCAATGTTTAAAGTACAAATGGAAGGATTCCTTTTCTCTTAAATGACAAAAGATAAGTCATTTAACCATGTTCACTAAGGGTGATGAGATCTCTGATTTTTGGAAAGCAGAGTTTTGCTATTGTTCAGTCATTTTTCAGTCATGTCTGCCTATGACCCTATTTGGGGTTTTCTTGGCAAAAAGACTAGAACGTTCTTTTCCATTTCCTTCTCCAGGCCTTTTGACAAATGAAGAAAATGATGCAAGCAGGGTTTATTATTAATTAAATGATACACAATTTTCAAAGAGTTTTCCCACTTGGGCAAATGTCTACATTAGGATAGCTACCAATAGCATGGATTGTGCCCTCAGGAAGGGTGTAGGGCTTGAACAACCTTAAGTTCATCTTCATCTTCCACTAGCCACTTCTCCATTTGGAGGAACCAGAGACATGACATTGACAATGTGCCATCTTTGTTGGTTATGGAAGGGATTTCTCCTAACTTTCCCCCTTTACCATCCAGCAGCTTTTTCTTCTCACCAATTATTTTGGCTAGCTAAGTAATAGATTCTGCAATTTCTGTGCTTCTGGAGGATAAGTTGTCCCCTGATCCTCTGAATTTGGCACTCAGGGCTTAAGCCCTACCTGCTCTGCTCAAGTTACATGTCTAGGATTCTGAGTCACTGGCTCAAGAATATTCCAATGTAGTAAACCACTCCCCAGAATGGATTTTCACTGAGAGTTAAATTTAATGGAGGGATGGGGGGATTGAGATGCTATTCTCTCTATGTCAGAGGAAAAATCAATTCTGACAGTTCTTAGGTCTATATACATTAGATGATTAATAATCTGCTAAAAAGTATTAGTTAAGAGGCATTTACAGATGGTAGTGCTAAGATGATGCTTGTTAATGATCTGAGGTCTTGAACTATAACCATTCATTGACTAGAAGAACTAATTGGAAGTAGCTCATGGCTCCATGCTCATGCTAACCCTCCCTTCCCAAGATGCCAGTGTCTACCTCATAAAATCACCTTGTCTTAATTTTATATGAAAGGAAGGGAGAAGGGAATGAGCATTTATCTATTATGTGCCAGATCCTGTGCTAAGTGCTTTGCAATCATTATCTCATTTGATCCCTCCAACAGCCCTATGATGATGATGATGGTATCCCCATTTTAGAGATGAGAAGGAGAATGTTGGTTAATTAACTCAACGGAGGCAAATGAGGCATTGGGCCATATAGCTAATGTCTAAAGTCAGATTTGAACTTAAGTTGTCCTCTCTTCATTCAGGCCCAGTGCTCAACCCATTCTGCTGCTTAACTTCCTCAGAAAAAGTAAATACAAAATAGTGAAATCCATAGTATTTGGAGAGGTGATTAGTAGCCAGGGAAGTGATAAGTAAAGGTTCCACTGATGTGAACCACCTGTAGATATTGTCCCTCTGATATGGAAGATTGTAAGCACCTGGAGGACAGGAGATGATTAAATTTGTCATTGCCTAATGAGCACCCAGTAAGCATCCAGAACAGAGAAAGCATGTAATAAAATGTTTGTTAATTATTAAATCAATATAAATAAAATAATAGTTTTTTAATGAATGAATATTTTTTCTAGAAATAGCTTTATAATCCTCTCATGTTGGTCGATATTACCAAGAAAGGGAGGAGGATCTGAGTCCAATTCATAATCCTGCACCTGGTACATCACTGATGAAATTCATCATGCCCATCTTATTATATGTGAGAGGAGATAGAATCACCCTCTCAAATAATGGAAGACAGACCCTTGGCATCATCCTGCTTGCTATTTAACTTCTAGTAATATCCCTTCCATCCCTCCCACTCCATTGAAATTTCTCTCTAACAACTCCAATGACTTTCCTCTGACTACATTAAATGTCCTTTACTCAGTTGGCATTTGCCTTGATAGTATTCTGCAGTAGACCACAACCATCCTTCTTGAAAATCTTACCTCCTTTGACTACCATGAAGTGACAGTGCCCTGCCTCTTCTCTAAATAATCTGCCTAGTTCTACTCTGTTTGCTTTATGGAAATAAACTTTTCCCTCTTGCTCCCTAAATAGGATGATGCCAAGAGTTTGTCTTCCATTATTTGATAGGGTGATCTTATCTCCTTTCATATTCAGTAATAAGGTGGGCATGATGAATTTCATCAGTGATGTACCAGGTGCAGGATTATGAACTGGCCCCAGATCCTCCTACTTTCTTTGCTAATCTCACAGATACCTTATAGCTATGAATCACGATGTGCCTTCCTGGGTAATACTGTTTTTGACAACTGATATTTTCTTATTGTTTCAATATGAAATAACTTGCCCTCTCCAATCTAGCTCCAGCCTATGGGAATATGCCCAAATGAGTCAAGGATTGAGGAGTAATTTTCTAACTTAGAAATGAGTCAGGAATTTATTGGTCCATAAATGTGGTCCCCAATGTGTCATGGCCAGAGGCAGTATGGTAGGAGTAGATTTCTCTTTTTTCAAATTGGCTGCTTCCATTGGCTAGGGGGAAAAAGTAATGGAAATCAGTATTCTTAACTCGGAAGTGAAACAGAAGTGAGAATAATAATTATTATATACAAACATATATATACATTATACATAAATGTTATACATACATAATATTCCAAATTGATTTAAAGTTAAGAATCCTTATTGAGGTTTTTTGAGTTGTGAGCTTTTGTTTGAGTTGAGTGAGACAAGACAAAAACAAGACAGAAACAGGTAACTTCAGAGTAAATATATAAAAAGTAATATATGGATATTTATAAACCAAAGGATGATATTGACAAGAATCATGTGATCCACTAAATCATAGAATGTCTAGAATGGAGAAAGGGAGAACTTGGAAGAATATGATGAACCAAAGAAATAGATGGGTATTTTCTCACTCTACTGTCTTCCACTATGTTGACTTCCAGTCCTGCCAAGCTTGGCCAGGAGAGAGAATAACATCTTTGCTTCTTCTTAAAAAACAAAAACAAAAAAACAAAAGTGTTCCCATTCACTTTATGCTTCCCCAGGGTGATGAGAAAAAATAAAAATCTTATTTCGTGGGAAGGACATGTCTGAAAAAAAGCAAGGCACTAAGGAATAAAAATACTGTGACTTTAGAACAGAAAAGGGGAAAAAAGAAAGACCTTCAGATTTTAAAGGGTCATGAAAGCTGGTTTAAAAAAAGCTTTGAGCTTTGTTTGGATTTTTTAAGGGATATCAATTATGAGCAATTATTTTTCAGAGTATATTTTGCCTAGGAGGAACATCCTTTGCTATACATTTATCAAAGACTCAGATGGCAATCAAAGATTCCTTTTGTGCTGAATATTTGGGGTGAGTTGGGGGATTGCTATTTTATTCGGTGAAAACCATTTCAGCACTGAAAGTACAAAGAGAAGGAAAGGAGCCCTGGGGAATGTTATTGCCCACAAACCATGAAGAGTATTTCAAAAAGAAAGAAAAAACCTTCAATTTCACAACCAATTAAACTTCTAGCAAAAACTATTGGCAACCAATTAGGAGAGAAGCCCGAGCCTCTGCCAATCTTCTGGAGAAATCCAGAGAAGAGACGGGCCAGGGTGTTGCTGCACAGGCTCTGTGTAAGACATGCCCTTATGTTCTCTCTCAACCTGCTGGTCCACTCCATTTCCAGTCATCTCACATGCCAATATTTTACTCAGCAGCCTATTCATTACCCACTTAGATACCTGTGAAGGTCAGTTATACCTGGTTATATACATACATACACATATATTTTGTATGTGTGTATATATACTTGGACAAGTATGAAGAACTCTGAACAGGCCAAGGTTATGAATGTATGAGAATGTGTACTTCTGATGGTTTTATCATGGAATCACAAGACTCTTAAGGACAGAACTCTAAAGAGTAAGCAACTGGTATTTAGGGGAAACAGCACACATTCAATAGGTGGGCAGGAGAGGATCATGGAGCCTTGAGGAGATAGCTTGAGCCTCAGAAAGTAAGGAGAAACCCTTCCGGGGTTACTCCATTGGAGTGATGGCATACACCTAGAGTCACCACTAGAAGAACATCTAGGGCAGCGGTTCCCAAACTTTTTTGGCCTACCGCCCCCTTTCCAGAAAAAATATGACTTAGTGCCCCCTGGAAATTATGAAACTATTTATTGAACTGAGAATAGAATGTGATGCAAAAAAAGTGTGGCCATCACTGCTTCCCTGGATCACTGTAGCACCCACCAGGGGGCAGTAGCACCCACTTTGGGAATGAGTGATCTAGGGGAAATAGTAGAACAGGGAGGGGTGGAGAAACAGAGACTGAGACAGACACAGAGACAGGGAGACTAGGAGAAAGAAAGAGACACACAGAGAGACAGACAGTTGTCTCTGTTAATTAATTATACTTGCTAATTTGAATTACAATATGGTATAGTGGATAAAAATCTGGCCTTGGAGCCAGGAGGAAACAGTGCAGGTCCCTATATTAACAGTGATTGTCTATATGAACCTAGGCAAGGCAAGGCAATATATCCTGCCCTAGGCAACAGTCTCTAATTCTTGCTAGATTATTTTTAAATCCAGTGGTTTCCACCTACTGAAGTGTATTGTTAGAATCCTTCTTTTTCAGTGCCTTGAAGCATCCCCACCACCATCATGAAAACCTAGTTATTAAGTTCTTCTCATCTTTTCCAACTTCTACCTGACCAAGAGAATCCTACACATCCATAGCCCTGAGAGAAAGGAGTATCCTGTGTCCTTCTCCATTTCCTAAATGTTATGACCCAAAACACATGGCTTTGAGATCGAAGACCAGAATTATGTGGAACACAGTGAAATTTATTCGTCTGTACAGGAAAGAAACCCCAAATCCTGCCCCATTAATCCTATGCAACTCCTCAACCGAATGGTCACAGATTAAACTGCCAAAGAAGAGAAGAAACAGAGCCTAGGGCAGTCATCACAGTACAGAGATTAAGCATTGGCCCAGAAGGCAGAGGAAACAGATTCAAATCCTGGCTCTTCCATCTCCTGCCTATGTGACCCTGAGTAAATCACTTAACCACTCTGTAAGTCAGTTTGCTCACTTATAAAATGAGCAAGTTGGACTAGAGGATGTCTAGGATTCCTTCCAATGCTACATACTCGGTTGCCAAGGTGAGGTTGGCTATACTTTTCAGCCAGCTGCACAAGATCACCAGGGAAAAGGTCATTTGGATTTTGGCCATAGACCTCAGGGGTCACATGCCTGAGGTTGCAGTTGACCCTGGTAGTCCTGCAAGAGGAGGAATCATGAGCTTCTTGCACCCTTGAGCTGAAAGGAGAGGATGGATGCAAAGAGCTTTGCAAGCAGAATATTCTGAGCTGATAAACTAACTGGCTCACTGAATCTAGTCTCCACCAAGTTCATCTCCTCAACTTCTCGTATTTACTGGGCAGAGGTTAATATAGTGGCTATAATGAGAATTCCCCTTTTGGATCTTGCAAGAGTCAGCTGTACTCTCCCAAGGCATCATTTAAAAGCAAAGGAAAAAATCCATGTGAAAATCAAATTTCTTTCTCCTCTCATCAGTAGTTTAGATTACAATGACATCCACGCTCCTCCTTTTTTGGAAATGCAATGAGAGATATTAGAGGGGGAAAGGGAGAAGGAGGGAAAGCTTCTCCTTTTTGTCCCAGCTGCAGTATCAAAAAACAACTTATTTTCATTCTTGCAGAACTGGCAGCATTCCTCTTTGGGTTGAAGGCAGAAAACAAATGCTTGAGATCTGAAGGAAGACCCCAGAAGAAAAAGTCCATGAATAAGAAAGAGGAAGAAGCAAAGAAAGAATAGGGGGAGAGAAGAAGAAATAGAGGAAAGAAAGAGGAGAAGTAAAGATATTCACATAGACCAGGGAAAGGTAGAAATGGAAACTTTTAAGATTTGAATCTGCAGGTCAAACTGAACCAGGGAATGAAAGCAGAACTGACAAATACTTGGTCTCCACAGCATAAAGTTGTCAGGGGAAAAGTGTTGATTGTGTATACTGAGAGATTCACTGGCTTATGGAGATACAGTGTCTCAGAGAGCGTAGGCAGTTAAAACACATTTGTTGATTAAATAGGAAGAATACAATATTTAATGGAATTAATACTTATACAACAGTGGTCTAAATATATTTGGAAAAAATATTTGGTTTGAAAAATATTCAGCAAAAATGAGACGGGAAAATAGAGATTTGTGTGTTTATCTACTCATTGACATATACATATACAGACATGTATATATAGACATGAAAAGGTCTATCAGTCTAAAGAAGTTGAAGGATTAACCTTTTTTTTCATCAACATGGGGAAAGATAATGGATAATCATTCTCAACAAACACGGTAAAAAGGTAAAACATTGCAGAAAACTGCTTTCTTAATGAGAGGGGCAGAGAGGTGGGAGAGAATTCGGAACCCGACATTTAAAAGAACAAATGTTGTTTTTACATGTATTTAAAAAAAACCAAATATTTGTAAAAATTAAAAATAAAGGAAATAATATGGGTATATGATTTGAGTTTGTGGTTTTTAAAAATATTAATCTATTACAAATATGAATAATATGGAAATGGGTTTTGAGTAATAAGACATGTATAAACCAGTGGGATTGCTTGTCAGCTCTGGGGCGGGGGCGGATAGAAGAGGGGAGGGGGAAAGAACATGAATCATGGAACCATGGAAAAATATTCTAAAAAAACATGTAAAATAATGTGGAAAAAATAAAATAAAAATAAAAAAGGAAATACTTTTTTTTAAACCCTTAACTTCTGTGTATTGGCTCCTAGGGGGAAGAGTGGTCAGGGTGGGCAATGGGGGTCAAGTGACTTGCCCAGGGTCACACAGCTGGGAAGTGTCTGAGGCCAGATTTGAACCTAGGACCTCCCGTCTCTAGGCCTGGCTCTCCATCCACTGAGCTACTCAGCTGCCCCTAAAAGGAAATACTTTTGAAAGAAGTCTATATGAGATCAATAGTATAGGCTGATTATAGGTATAATACTAGTGGATTACTTAATATAACTGATTTGTCTCCTAAGATCCATGTGTAGACTTAAAAGGCATTGCATGGCA
This sequence comes from Gracilinanus agilis, assembly GCF_016433145.1. Classification (NCBI taxonomy): domain Eukaryota; kingdom Metazoa; phylum Chordata; class Mammalia; order Didelphimorphia; family Didelphidae; genus Gracilinanus; species Gracilinanus agilis. Next base: position 716,903,869 of record NC_058131.1, read on the forward strand.
ACATCCACATGAATCCAAGCGCTAATAGGTTACCAATAATCACTGAACAAATAAATGATCTGTGTCATTTTTTTCTAGAAATGGGGGAGTTTTTGATGGCAATTCAAGACTAGATTATTAACACAAAAATTTCCAGATGAATAGTCTGTCCTTAAGGATCTAGAACTTAATGCTCAATAAATATTATGCAAAGAAAAGGTAGAAACTATGCAATATATCAATTTGATCCCTGACACACAGTTGGCACTTAATAAATACTTGTTGATTGATTGCCGTCTGTAAAATTTAGAACCTATCCAATGCCTAGCAAGGCATGACTTCATGGCTTGAATTATACATCAGAAACTCTCTATATTCCATAAACTAAGGACAAATATCCACACTACCAATAGAGATCTAAAGATCCTTGAGAATTTTTAGACATAAACTGTACTAGAACATTACCATAGAAAGAAATAATGCCCATATTTGTCCATAAATAACAGTTACCCATACAAATTTAAGAATATTTAATGGATATCATTAATATTCATAATCTCAACTCATATTCTCATAATCTCCAAGATATGTGGGAAAAAATGCTTTCAAGATATAAAGATTCAGCAAAGGAATCAAAAATGTATGGGCACAGGATGAAAGTGTCCATCATCCTCATCCACCCATCAGCTGCTGGAGTTGTACTAATGATGGTTTCAGTGGGCCTGCAGAGGATGATGTGACATCCCAAGACTTTTCTTCAGTTATAAAAAAGTAGTCATTTTATTGCCATGTGTTAGAGTCCACAAACTATTACACAGGTAAGAACAATACCAGGATCTCTCCTATGACCATCTCTATCTGTATGATGCTGTAAATACTGAGGATGAGATAAATAATCATATCAATATTCATGTTAACATTAATAAAAACCAAAAAGGGCAGCTGACATTTGAGTAATGATTTACAATTCCCCAAACACAACACATTTCATCTCCCCAGAGTGGCCCAATAAACACAGTGAAGTAAGTCTTGCAAATATTTGTAAGAATTATCATACCTATTTTCTGGATGAGGCTCAAGAGAGATTAGGCAAATTACCCAACATCCCACAGGTGGGATTCCAATGCAGGTCTTTGTCTCTATGATCATATTTGCTTAAACCACTTTGCTGCTTGTCTTCTCTAAAACCTAGGATACTCTTCTCTCCTCTGTTCTTATTTGCCTTTCCTGCCCCAAAGTTCTGTGATTTCATTATTAGTTATTTTAATTTTATATGTGTTATTAGTATGTTAATAAATATATATTATTGTCTTTTCCAAGCTGAAAAAATAGTTATCTATTTCACCCCTTATTTGTCCCTTTACTTTCTCCAACGAATAGTTTTTAAAAATCTCTCCTCATGATTTTTAATTATTTTCTTTTACTTTCTTCTTTTCCAGGACTTTTTCCTTTGGTAGAGCCTCCTTATTATTCCTGTTCCCCTTTACTCTACCCTGTGGCACATTTTGTGGTCGATGGCCATATACCTTTCTTTAATCTCTTTGTGACCCCTATGAGATCAACATTTCTGTAAGTACCAGACTGTGACTTTCTCTTCTATCCAGTTTCCATATTATTACCTCGGCAGATTTGGCTCCCTACCATCTGTTTGGCCCACACTACCCACAAATACCCACACTACCAATACAGAGAGCTAAATAGCCTTGAGAATTTTTAGACATAAACTGTCCTAGAACATTACCATAGAAAGAAAGAATGCCCATATTTGTCCATAAATAACAGTTACCCATACAAATTTAAGAATATTTCATGGATATCATTAATACTCATAAGTAAATAGTTAGATTAAGAGCCCATCCTTGGGTTCTGCTGTGTTCTCCTTTGGGCCCCATGCTTAGAAATATCCATTGATGAGGGAAGCAAGATTGTAGAGAAGCAACATTTTTGCAGAGGTTCCTGTGCTCCAAATCATGAGGCTCTGCCTTCTCTTTGACCATGATGAGTATCTTTCACACAGGCTGGCCCATTTCCCTCAGTAACTGGACATACTACCATAGCCCCCAGGTCACTCTCACCACTTTAGTGCCCAGCTCTTCTGAAGACCTCATCCATCCCTCTTTTGGGGACAGGATGCTACCCATGAAGGCATAGTATCCTTCAAAACTCCCAAAGGTGGGGACTCTTATCTTGATCAGTCTCCTAAAGATTGTCAGTTTTCCTGACTCTGAGGCTAACATACTCTCTGCTGTACCACACTGTCAGAATTCAGAATCTGAAAACTTTTCTATTAAAATGAATCCATGGGCCTCAGTTTATTTCAATAGCTCATAGCTCCATAATGCCATCAATGTGAATACACCCTGTTTGAATGCAGATGGAAATCTTCTCTGATTTAGTAAAAGTACCAAAGGGAAAGATCAACTCCTTCCCTCTTTTATTCCCCAGGCTGAGAATGGATCTCTCTGACCTCGGCTAAGCCTTCTAATGAAACCTCATTTGAGGGTACAGACACTACTATTGGGTGCCATGTGTTATCAAGAAATAAATCAGGTATTCTGAGTGGGTCATTACACATGTTAAGCCCCCAAATGTCCACAGGGCAGTGCCCTGGCTCCTATCCTCTTGGGACATTCACAGCGTACAAAGAATCTCGATTCATCAAGAAAGCCTCCAGACTTCCTTGTATTTTTTCAAAAAAGCCCAGCACAAAATTTGCTGAAAGAGACTTGTTTGATTCCAGTCCCAATGATCAGACCCTTGGGGGGAAAATTAGAGTAATCAAACTGAGTGTTGGAATTATATTACTCCAGATCGTTTCCAATCAGTTCTGCCCATCGAGGGGGGCCATGCCAGCATCCCTACTTGATGTCCCCCCACCTCACTTGACTTTGCTCCAGTCCCTCATCCCCTCAGCCTCAGAGATAGGAAATTTGAGGATGATTGTCTAGGTCAGAACCTTGAGTTAATGGAGCCCTGCAGCTGTATTACTGAAGAGATGGATTTCCTTTTTAGATCCCTCATTTGCAGCATTCACTTGGGGAGCTGATTTCCATCTCTCAGCTTTATTATAAATAGCCACCCCAAACATCTACCCTCAAAGAATGAAAAGCCCTGACAGCATCAAACCATCTTCAATATGGTGTCATTTATAGCCATCATCCCGTAACAATGAGTCAGGCAGCGTTCTCAACTTTTCATGGCCTTGGTTTTAATGCGAGTCTCCAGGGGCCTCGTGCTCCAACAACATTCGGGAGAGGGTTGACTTCAGGGACCAGGATTAAACAGTGAACACTGACTCCACTAACAAAGTCACAGAGGGTAAGAGGAAAGCATCCTTTGGCTGGAGTTCTCAAGAATTGTTTTGTTTCTTTCTCTGCCCTACTGCTGTTACAAGATAATTACCAATTCCTTAACAGTCAAATGGCCCATTTCCATCCTCAGTAAACTATTGTCTCAGAACTTTACCTTTCCCCCTAGGATGCTACAGGTCCACCAGGCATGCTACAACTGTTTAGAAAATAGTAAGAAACAAGTCATAACAAGGAATAATGAAACACAGTTTCTCAACTAGTAATCCCTGTGTTTCCTGATCTCTGACATTAAGAAGAGGCAGCATATGGAATATTAGAGAGAGAATTGGATCTGAGTTTTGAGTTAAGCTTCTGGCTTTGAGCTGACTTCCTGACTCCCTGGACCAAGTTACTTGATCTCTCCCAACATCAGTTTCCTCATCAGTACAAAAAAGGGGGGGATACTGATACCCATTGTGCCTACCTCACAACCAGACGAATTCCTTCCTTTCCAATCTCTCTGCACATTAATCCTGTTCACCTACTCTGATCTGGCCATCCTAGCCTCCTTGGCATACTCTCCCAAATGACAGTCCATAGGCTATAGCGCCCTCTTCCTTTGCACTGGCTCTCATCCATGCCTGCAATGTACTGGCTCATTGCCTCTTTACCTCGCCTAATACCTGGTTTACTCCAAGACTCACCTCAAATGCTACCTCTTACTTCAAAGTGTCCTTTCCCCACCCCCACCCCCATCTTCTAGCTTGCTCCTTCCCCAAATCATACCTCATTCATGTTGAAAATATTCTGTAAACACAGGTGTGTATGCATGTATGCCTACTTACATGCTTACATACATGCATGTTACCTCTTGACTAGAATAATAAACTCCCGGAGATCAGGAACTCTTTGAAGTTTTTCTTCCTGTCTTTATTACTTAGCACAGTGCTATTAACCTAGCAAGGGATTAAGAAATGCTTATGGATCAACTGACCAACAGACTGATCAATGGGAGATTCTGGGGCAAACAAAATTACCATAAAACTTTCAGATAGTTTTGTTTTCTTTAGAACATAAGTTCCATACAGGCAGTGTCAGAACATTCAGTCCTTGGATCTTCAGCCCCTATTATACTCTGTCTCTGTTGCTCTCTTTCTCTCTCTTTCCCCCTCTCTCTCTCTCCTTCTCCTTCTCCCTCTCTTAATCCCTCCTTCTCCCTCTCTCAATGAATAGATACAGATATTTAAGTAGAAAGATACTTCTATGTACATATGTGTACATGTGGTTATATATGTAGGGAGGTATATTTCTTCACTTGGGAAATCACTATACTCTAAAGGATATTCTCTAGCCCAAGTAAGGTACTCCTTATCACCTTCCATACACTAGAGTTTTAATAAATTTTCTCTGAATAGCAATTAAGTGAATCCTCATCAGCAGCTCATACTTCGACAGCTCTCAAGATTCTCAAGTCCCTTTGCCAAACCATCATCCCTGGTTGAGTTTTACAACCACCGAATGAGTAGTTCAAGTAATATTTTTCTCCCAAATAAGAAAACAGATTCCAAGAAGTTCTTCTCTGTCCAAGGTGGAACCATAAGGAAACAGCAAAAGCTAACCCAGAGTTCAGGTGAGGTGTGTTATGATGAAGAGAGATCCTATATAGATGATAGGGATAGGTGGCTGGGATTTCGCTAGACCCAGCCTGACTGGGAGATCTCTCCAAGGTCAGAGAGCAAAGATGGCTGCACTCTCTGTCCCAGGCCAGTACAAAACCGATGTGACCGCTTCTTTCTACTACCAAGGTTTATTAAAGATGTAACAGAAGATGGGGTTAAGAATGTGGGTTTTGGGTGCTTCCCTATCACTAATGTCTCTATCTTATGGCCCACCAGTCTGACTTTGTGTTAAAGTCTCTTCCTTCCTCGACAAAGTTGAGGCTACTCTGATTACATTTTCTGCCTAAAAATTCCCCTTCTGTCTAATGTAATTCTAGTCTAAACCCACACAGGAATAATTCTCTAGAATGTAGATTGAATAAAGATGAAGTCAGGTATCAGGAGTGATCGAGTCTACCCCAGAGAGGCTAACGCCTCCCCAAGGCAAACTTAGAGTTCAACCAACTCCTCCTCCGGTTTGGTCTTCTTAGAGCATCAGCAGAGTAGACAACTCGAACAATCTTCTGAGTCTAGCCAGATTTCTCACTGGATCAAGTTAATCTCAATGATCAATTTGATCTCACTGGATCAAATCACAGGAGGTCAGAGCTATATCTTCATGATGGTTTCAACTCCAGAGTCTCAATCCAATTCCCCTCTGGCAGTTCGATTCCCAGCATTCTCTCTCCCCTGAAGATTCTAACAGTGTTTGCTCCTGCCTCTCTTGTTTCACAACATTCCATGTCACTCTGCTTGCAAACTTGTCTCCCTTTCCAAAATCTCTCCTTCACAGATGTTCTAACTTAATGGCAAATTCCTTTCTACTATATCGCAAATCTCTAAAGTTTACTTCTATTGTGACCTGAATTTAAACCTAAGGATTAAAGATGATGAAATGCTCTTATAACAACAAAAATCTAAATTGGTTACTGTTGTAAAAGGGAAAAAAGATAAACTCATCCAGTAAACTTAAAGATACAATATCATTTTCTTTTGGAAGACTTCATTGTAAATAGCAGGACCGAACAAACATTTTTATAATGTTTTAAAGTCTGCAAAAGGGGGCAGCTGGGTGGCTCAGTGGATGGAGAGCCAGACCTAGAGACGGGAGGTACTAGGTTCAAATGTGGCCTCAGACACTTTCCTAGCTGTGTGACCCTGGGCAAGTCCCTTAACCCCCATTGCCTATCCCTTACCAATCTTCTGCCTTGGAACCAATACACAGAATTGATTCTAAGATGGAAAGTAAGGGTTTTAAAAAATAAAGTCTGCAAAGCACTATATAATATGTATGTACACATGTGTAGATGTATGTTTGTGTATGTATGCATATTTGTATACGCACGTATCCTATCTAATCCTATAATAAAGTTTTGTAAATAGAGGTGGTCAAGCAAAGATTGGATGGCCAATAGTCAAAGGAGTAATGGAAGTTTCTTATTTAGGCAAAGGTGGTACTAGAGGTGTTCAAGACCCCTCCTGCCTCTGAGACTGATGGGATTGATGTTTAAATAATTGAAAATTACTCATCAAGGTCACTTCTAGGGCACAAAGGGTTTGTTTGTTTGTTTGTTTGAGGGGGAAGAAATTCAAAGATACTTAAATTGTAAGATAAGATTTATATCCTGAAAGACCTCATTCTCTTCTCTAATGCCTAAGAAGTAAAGTGGCTAATAAATACCTATCAATGAGCCATTATTATGAAGTAAAGATGAGTCTCTGCTGGAGATTACTTGAAGGGAAAATTACTTTTTCAGAGCACATTTCTGGGGCCCAGTAGGGCTATGCATTTGGCTCCATCTTCATGACAATATACTAGATAGGAAACCGATCTCTGGACTTTTTCAATCATGTGCCGCCATGTTGATTTCTTCAAATTCAAACAAAATAATGGTCAAAGTGGTGGCTTATAACTTTTCTTCTATTAGGTAAATGGGTGCAATTGGGCTCTAAATGAATGAAGAGAAATCCTCCCAAACATATATTACAATAATATTTTCTATTAAGAAAATACTGTGTATGAATTGTACTAAAGAATAAGTTCCACTCTTCTTCAAAAAAATATTTTATGTTTTGAGTATTTTAAAAGTATTTTATTTATTTACTTTATATAGTTAAAGTATTTTAAAAATGCTAAATGAATTCAAGAAGAATACACCCTAGGAATATGTCAAGAGGGGCAAACATGATGAAAATATATACATTTGTACATGTGAGCATGTTTGTGTGGGGGGGAGGGGGGTGTGAGTGTTGAGGTAGGGGAGATGGCAGAAGCTTTGGCTTTGAGACTGGAAATTCAAAATGTACCAGTGTTGCACTTAATCTTAGCACTAATTGTGGAATCTATGATAAGGAATTTACATAGAATCAGGACTTGTTAAAGGGGAAAAGTACTAAAAAAAATCATCCAGTTCACTCTCCCTTGATTGATAAAGGAGGAAACAGAGACTCAGAGTCGCACAAGGAGCAAGCAGCAGAAGAGCCTGAGTCCTAAGCCAGGTCTTGAGATCCCTGTTCCAACAGTCTGAAAATGATATCATGGGATCTCCTTCTACAAATCCTTCCTAACCACAGTTCTAAGTTCAACAGATATGGAATTGAGAAAGCACCACTGAGTTCACCGATCCCCTAGTTTTACAAAAGAGGAAGGCAAATTATTTGCCCAATTATTTGATTTATGGTTGCATTAAACGTGTGTGTGTGAGTGCGCGTTTGGGTTTAAGTAACTGATCAATAGCAGCCTTAAATTTTGGGTTTGAAGACTTGAGTTTAATAGCTAAGTATTGCTTCTGTGACCTCAGGCAAACAAATGGCTTCAGTTTCTCATCTGTTAAATCAGGACATTGGAATCCAGATGGAAAGTGCTGGTCTTGGAGCCTCAGGAAAACTCAAGTTCCAATTCCAATTGAGGCACTTACTTGATGTGATTTCACCTACCTGAGATTCAGTTTCCTCATCTGAAAAAAAAGGAAATGACGACCACGAAGGTCCCTTCCTGCTCAAAGCCTGGGATCCTAAAATCCCATGTTAGCCACGGTGAAACTGATTTAGCAGTGGCACATTTCTCTTTGAATCTGGAGAAGGAAACTTCCACAAAGACCAACTTTTGAGAGAATGTGCTGAAGATCTATTCTTTCCATCACCTCAGCTCTTCGGTTCACTCTTATTGACACTCATTAAGCTAAGAAGTAGCAAGCCACCTGGAGCTGATCACCAGTCAGTAATGCACCAATGATGCCTTCTGACTTGTTCAGGCAGTAAGGAGACAATCAGTGCTAATGGAATCTGCTCTGTGCATTATTAACACCCTCCAGTGCATTAGTAATGAGGATGTAGACCTGGGGGGGAAAAATCAATGGAGGCTGCTGGCTTTTCTGTCCTGCCAGTAATATCTTGGGGCTCTAGCACTTAGGAGGTAAGCTTTTGATGAAGAACTGTCTCTTGTGTCTTCACAAGTCTAATTTATGCCTTGGTTCCCTGCCCCCTTCTCTTGTCACACCTCCAGCTCATTTTTCTTTCTAAAATGAGGTGCTAAAGCAAGGAACTTATTGTTTTGTGGTCTTTATTGCAGATGGGAGCTTTGCTAATGGCCCCTAGTTTACCAGGAAACTATAGTTGCCTCATTTTTCTCCTGTCAGCTGCAGCTATCTGATATCACTGCGTCCTTCTCCACTGAAGAGAAAGAGGTTGCAATAACAACCTCATCCAGTGTGGATAAAGCTAAAATTGTCCATTAAATCCAATTCAATTCAATAAACATTTATTAAAGCTTTCTATGTGAAGAGCTCGGTGACACAAACACAAAAACAAAATAATTCCTACTGTGGACAAGCTTCCTCTCCTGGAGGCTGGAGGTCAGGGATAAATCTTGTTCACAGCAATAAAATACAAAGTATTTACAAAAGAAGAGGAAATGGTTTCAAGAGGACAAGTAAATTCCTAAGGAGTAATTTTAAGAGGAACTGATTTGTAACTTAAATAGGTATATGTGTATGGGTGGAGGTGCCATGTCTGCTGGCTCTAAGAATGCAGAGGATGGAGAGCCATTCTCTTCTATTCAATTAGTGAGGTGGCCTAGAACCTGGGATTATAGAATCATGAATTCAGTACTGGATAGAACTTCAGGGACCATTTTAGTCCCTCATTTTACATCTGATGAAACAGGTCAAAAAATGTTGAGGTTGGGAAGATAAGAGGCAGTGTTGTTTTGTAGATGAAGAGCTCAGCCTGGAGTTATGGCTGACTAGAGTTCAAATCTCACCTCTAATATTTACATGGGCAAATTATTTATCCTCTAAAAGCCTCAGTTTCTTAATATATAATAGTAAGTGGTTGTACTGGATGGTCTGGATCCCAAGTAATTTTGCCAAAGTTACCTAGATCACTAAGGTTACATCATTTTATACACAGAAGGGACCTTAATGGCTATTCCTCACTGCTAGTGTCTTCACTCTAAAATGACCTTGTTTAAACTTGGTGAGAGGATTTAATGAGATAAAATATGTGAAATGTTCTACAAACCTCTTAAAATGATAATATTTCCTTATAATAATATAATGTGATGTTGTAGAGGGACTCATTAATCCATGATCTGAATTCAAGTCTTCCTTACCCATATCCGGCACTCTATTTACTATATATCCATCAACCCAAATACACAGCTTCTAGAAGATTGTCTAGACAAGCTTTAGAAGACTTCTAAGAAGATGGTTACAAAAATCACATAAAAGGGGAAGGTAGGGAGGGATGACAATAAACAAAAGTAGAGGGAGTTCCAGTACCATTACAATCACAAATCAAACCAAGTAGTTAAAAGAAAACAAAAGAAAGATCTTTCCACTCTTTTTCATCTTTCTAAGGTGACCATCTGGTGAATCTAATTCCAAGGAATTATTTCATAGTCAATCTGGGAAGCACTGCAGTGTCTCTCATCCCTGGGGGTAGAAAGATTCTCAGGGTTTTCTCCTACATATCAATTCATTGTTATTTTGTATAAAAAAATGTTGGGTCTTGTCAATATTTGTGTGGATGGGTAGAGGATGATGTGGTGGGCAGAGAGGTAAGGGGAGTGATCCAAAACTCAAGAAAGGCCTCCTCCCATGTTTTGGCAGAATTTTAATCAAGGAAGCTATAAAGGAGAAGAAAGGACATGGTAGCAAAAGACCTGTATCCTCTTTCAAACTCCACCATTACTACTGAATATGTGGGAAATGGACACAAAGTTGACCTTCATGAAGACTTGGGTTCAGATCCTGCTTGTCAAACATAGTCAATGTGAGAGCCCATGCAAGTTATTTAAACCCTCAGTGCCCCCAAGCAATTCTCTAAGGCAGTGGTTCCCAAAAATTTTTGGCCTGCCACCCCCTTTCCAGAAAAAAAAATATTACTTAGTCCCATGGAAATTAATTTTTTTTAATTTAATAGGAAAGATAAATGCACCTGTGGCCATCACCACCCCCCTGGATCGCTGCAGCACCCACCAGGGGGCGGTGGCACCCACTTTGGGAAACACTGCTCTAAGGTTATGAATGTCAGTATGGAGGCTTACTAACTATTTAAACCTGGCTGAGTCCCTAATGGTTCTGGCTTCAGTCTCTTCATCTGAAAACTAAAGGCCTGTAATGTTCCTTCTCTCTTAAGATCTAGGAATCTGTGGTCTTATTAGGTGTAGAATAGGTATAGATCAGAGATGACATTTCCTGTCTCTTCATCTAGAGATCTCTACACTAGTCTCTGCTTTCTCTTTTATTCAGCTCCATCCCAGATGTGTAGGATGAATATCTGACAGCCTCTTGAATCCTCTTCAAGATGTCAAATCTCTTCCTTATACTTCTGGAAACTTACAATTCAGTAAAATTCAAAGTATCAGAAAGTGTGAAGACTGGACGGTGAGGGAGGCACATAGGGCCATGCAATTAGAGATAGAAAGGACTTAAAAGGTCATCTAGTCCAAGTCCCTTATTTGATTGATGAGGAAACTGAGGCCCACAGAATTTAAGGGACATTCTCAAGGTCAGAAAACAATTGGGTAAATGAGTCAAGCCATTGTCTGGAATCTTTCATTGTGCTAAGGCATACTCTGCTCTCTTTCCAATGATCTACTTCCACTTTGGACAAGTTAGTCCCTCATGAGAACACTGCCAATGCTATCGTTCTCTCTAATGTTCCTTTCTGAGCCCTGAAATTCAACAGTGATACAATCCTGGGTCATCTTTTTCTTAGTTCTAGTTTCCCCCAAAAAATAAACATCCTGAAAATGTAAGAAAAGGTTAGTGTATGAAACATTGATAGTAACGTTCTTTTTTGACATTTTTTAATGTGTGTGTGTGTGTGTGTGTGTGTGTGTGTGTTCATCTGTTTGTTTTAGGATGGTCGTTTTGCTCAAGGAGCAAAGTCTAATCCGAAAGCACTGCTGCTCTCCTAGAGGGGAAACAAGCCCTTCTCACTCAGCACCTGGAATCTTAGAAACCAGAAAGCTGAGAAAGAAAAATGACAAAAACTCCCACCTGTTTCTATGGCAACAGAGTATTCATGGGGAAACTCTGGAAAAAGTAAAAAGGAGGAAAAAAACCCACTTCAATATTACCTCCCACAACCACTCACTCACACACAGAAATGAACCACACACAGCATCATTGTAGCAAGGAGAGCACAAAAGCAGATATTTGGGATGGAGCTGATGCTTTTAGAAAGGTAACCCTGCAACGTTTCAAACACTCTTCCCAGTAAAGATTCAGCATCACGATGGAATGTGACTAAGGAGGGGAAAAAACCACCTCAAGGCAGGATGAGAACTGCCTGGATCTCTGGCACCCCTTAATCCCAAATGAAGCCATGGCAGCATCTGGGGGATTTTTTTTGGCACTTTCAGTCTGAAATATTAACATGGAAATTGCCACTTTTAAATGTCTGTGTCTATTATTTCTCTTCCCAGCTGGAAGGTAAGCTCCTTAAGGGCAGACCTGATTTCTTTTTGTCCTTGTATGTCGAGCAGTCAGTTGCTGGTCCAAAATAGATGCTTAATCAGTGATCGTTTATTGATTGTTAAATTCTCTGAGAGATTGATGTCCGCACCTCAGGCTTCCAGATTGCCTGATTTCTGCTATGATACTGAAGTTATAAAGTAATCGCTTCAGTTCATACTCCATAATAAAGGAAGATTTCTCCCAGGAATTAAAAAAAGTGTCAGGGAGCTGGGAGAAAACGGGTGGCTGCAAAGAAAACCCACACTCAACTGGAAGCCAAGCTGTTTTCCTATGTTGCTTTTGCCTTTTGGGGAAAAGAATGCAAAACAGAATAAGACCAAAGCAGTCTTAATGAGCCTGATCCTTGCTTTTCCCAGTGTTTCATCCAGATATACAGTTTGGAGGAAGCAGTCATTGGGAAGACACACTGTAGTTCTTCCCCACATACACACACCCTTAAACTTCCAAAGATTTGAAACAACAGCCATCAGCCTGGGTCCTATTTCCCAACCTCTGCAGGGTCTTGTGGACAGGTATTAGAGACTTCTGTCAGCCCAAGAGCTGTAAGGATTGCTCAGCTGTGAATAAAGGATGAGAACATGGGAAAGGGAGGAAGGAAAGGGCTGCTTCCCCAAAAACACCCCACAGAGAAGGAGGTCACCTATTGATTTGTTATTGATGACCTGAATCGGCTTAATATCAACTGACAAATAGTTCAGCTGCCTGATGGGAGCTGGAGATGCCAACAGAGTCAAGAAGAGCTTCAAGCCTTGCTAGTAAATGGGACTAGATGATGCACTGTACCTCTCTGGCTCACAATGTGTTTCCTTGTAAAATAAAGAGTTGGGTTAAATCACTTCTAAGACTTCTCCTAAACTTAAGACCCATCTATGATCCCCCTCTACACATAAGGGGTCTGAGAGAAGGAAACTTTCTGTTTATGAAGCAAAGGACAGTTAGATCTCTCTCCAGATCTGCAGGAGTTGCTTCTCAGTGGGTTTCAAGCACATATTGTTAGCATAACAACCTTCTGGGTTGAGAATTGGCAGGATGTGTTGGTTGGGAATTATAAACTAAGATCCAAAAAGTTTATGTAAAACCTAAAATCTCTTTCTAAGGAGTAAATGATTTGAGGCATCAGAGAAAGCTCCATGAAGCTGGTGGAGCTCAAGCTGAGACTTGTAGGACAGAGAGGCTTTGGATAACTGGAGGAGAGCAGAAGGGAAGCATGAGGGTCAGTAAAGCAACCAAATCTCTTTTTTATGAGGAGAAAAAGATGATGAGAGAAATAAATGTGTAGATATTATCACCTACCATTTGAATCATTAGGTGGGAGGAGGATGTCAACTTGTAAGAGCCAAGATGGAGAACTTAAGTTCCCTGAGGGTAGGGACTGCCTTCTTTTTTTTTGTTTGTTTGTTGTGGTTTTGTTTAAGAGAAGATGTACGAGGTGCATAATAAACTCTTGCTGGAGTGAATTATGAATAATAGCTGCTCACAATTATGTAGCCCTCCGTAATATAAAAATGGGACAACACCGTGGAGTGGAGAGAGCCAGTTGGAAAACCCGAGTTCAAATATCATCTCAAACTCACATGAGCTGGACAAGTCACTTAATTTCTCAGTGCTCTAGACAATTTTCTAAGATTCTAATTTGCAGAATAAGTATTGGCTTGTATTGAGAGAAAAGAGAGTTTCCTCATGAAAAAATTCTCTGTACATGAAACCCTGGGTAGAGTCCCTATTCCTATCCCTAATATTGTTATCCTCCTGCCTCTGTAAAGACTAACTGTGTAACTATGGTAGAATCATGTCTCTAGGCCTCAGTTTCCTTGGCTACAAAATGGGGCTAAAAATACATGCAGTGCTTTTCTCACAGGGTTTTCTAAGAATCGAATGAGATCATTTCTATAAAGTTATTTGCCAGCTTGGAAGCATTATGTAAATGTTGGTTATTATTGTTTGCAATATATGGGTCCCTCAATGCCCTGTGCACATTACACAGGCACTGCCCCAGAAAATGTCCATAGAATCGCACCTCCTACCAATTTGTAATCGCTCTGTAATATGCCAGACAGCACATATTAAAACAGATCCAGAGCTGAGAGCCGATTTCTTTATAATCCATTATGTAGGGGGGACGAGGCAACCTAATTACTGAGTTGATTCTCTTGGTCTTAAATACAGTCAGTGGTAGAAGATGGCCTCAGCCATCAGCAGCTTAGGAAGTCAAAGGAAACCCCACTTCTCTGGGCACTGAATGTTGTCTACATCAGGGCAGGGGCAGGGCATCAGATCATGCACCCCAGATGGCCCCTTATTTGTTTTGTTTAGGGAAACGAGAAATCCAGCCAAAGGGGGCCTTCGCCTGCCAATTCTCCAGACTCTCCCTGTTCTACTCCTCCATGGGTGGGGTTTAAAAGACTGGAGGAAGTAAAAGGAAGATTAAGCACAAACATCATGCCCGCTGCCCCAGGGAAATCTCTGAACAAATGAATTTCCCAATCCAACTAGTCAAGATGTGTTTCTAATTAGAAACGGGAAATCCAAGGATGCTGAAATGTTCAGAACAACTGAATCTTAGTGCAGGAAGCGACCTCAGAGGCCATCAGGCCAAATCATACAATAACAAATATTGCTTCAACAACCTACCTGGGAAGTGGCCACCACGTCATAGCCTGAAGATATTTAGGCTTGGAGAACTTAGTATAAATACATTTTTAGACAGGCTTCATTGGTAGGAAGTCAGTTCCACAGAAAGCATCATTTTATGGCTCTCTCTCTCTCAAATGCTGCTTCTAATTCTGCCCTTAAGGGCCAGGCAAACCAAATCGAAGCCCTTTTCCCTGCCTACTCTGCAAAGGCCTAAGGAGAGTTAGCAGGACCCCTAGTTATTCTTCTGTTCTCCATGTCGAAAATCCCAAGTTCCTTCAACTGGATCTCATATGTCATGTTTGTGAAATCCTTCACCATTCTGGTTTCTCTCCTCTGCATACTCTCCAAAGCAGAGGATCATTGCCTACTTTGGTCCAAACGCCCCCTTGGCAGCCTGCTAAAGCCCTTCTCTGAGGCATATTTTAAAATTTTTAATTAAATTGAAAAAATCAGATAAGAAGCTAATTATGCTGAAATAAGCATATTAATGTCATCTTTCCATTCAAGTACATGAACCCCCTGATATATATCCATTGACATTGCTCTGGTGAATGCATCCAAGGGACTCTGACCTAGGATCTGGGCTCTAGAGCTGGAAAGAACATTGATGCATATTCGTTTCTTCTTATTACCTCAACTTTGTTAAGAGAAAGAGACTCTGTGTTTCTGTGGAGCCCTGCAGTTCCTGGAGTAGTGGTGGATATGTAGTAGATATCCAGTCTTTGGTGGTTATTAAATAATCCAGCAACGACTCATGAAAGAAGCTCTAAGAATTTTTTTAAAATTTTTGTCCTTTGCTTAAGAATTGATAATGGGGGTGAGGTCCAAAGCAGAAGACCAATAAAGGGTAGGAAACTGAGATAAAGTGACTTGCCCAGGCTAACACAGTTGGGAAGTATCTGAGGCCAGATTTGAACCCATAACCTCCCATCTCCAGGCCTGGCTCTCTATCTACTGAGCTCCCTAACTATCCCAAAGCTCCGAGAATATAAGGAGAAATACCTTACCATCATGACTGAAACAGGAAGTGAACCTGTAATTTCCTTAATAGAATGTACAATCACTTGGGGAAATTCTCTCCATCAATGCAGCATGTAACCTTCTCTGCAACTGATGGTCTTGGAATGTTGCTTGGGGCACGAAGAAGTTGTTAGGGTCACCCAAAGAATGTGTGTCAGAGGCAGAATTTAATCTAGATCTTCCCAGCTTCAAGGTTGGCTCTCTATTATAAAGAGAGCAACTGTGTGGTACATTGGTTAGAATGCTGGACTTGGGGTTCAGAAGACCTAAATTTAAACCCTACCTTTTAAACTTAATAGTTGCATGACCCTAGGAGAGGTCACTTAAACTCTCTATGACTTTGTTTCCTCATTTGTAAAATGGGGTTAAAATTTAGCACCTGTCTCCCAGGGATATCATGAGGATCAAATGAGATAGCCTGAGAAAGTACTTTATAAACCATAAAGCACTATAAAATGCTACTTATTATTGCTATTATTATTGTATGCCATATTATCTTGCTATTGATAACACTTCTTATTTATATATTAATTGTAAAAACCTCATCATTGAGAAGCAGTATTCTTCTGATTTCATGGGGTTGTGACAAAAAGACTGCCATCTTTTCCTGCAAATGGGTATGGCCCAAAAGGAGCTCCAAGAAAGGTATAAGCTCATGGAAATGTATCTTCCCAAATATAATTATCTTTGATTTCTGAAGGAGTCCTCAGAGCTCTTGGACCCCTCAGCATGATTGAGATGGATGAAAATAGAAATACGGTATGATATTGATGCTCCCAGATTACGTGAGAAATCACATCGCCTTTCCCCTACCTTTATATCCATCTTATTTGTTATGAATCACTTCAGCCAGGCCCACCATGGGCACATTCTTTCCAATTTCTAGGTAAAAGGACTAGTTAGATGATTCTTGGGGGAGAAGCACTGCTCACATCTCATAACTGTGTGCTCAAAATACAACCTCCCATATATTAAGGAAAGAAAGCCAGCAAGAAAGACTGTCATCCATCAAAATTAAAACCAGCCCTGTGGGTCTCTCTGGCCCCCAAATGCGAGATTTATATGGGATTCAGGTAAACCAGCTGACTCATCATGCTTTAGGAGAATCGAAGGCCTGAGTTTTTGCAGGTTTGCCCCAAGCTGAGTGTTGGGTTTCTCAAAGATGGGGAAACTGATCCAGAGACCGTGGACCAAAGAGAAACAAAACATCCTCACTTCTCAAAGGACACCACAAGGTATACCTTGAATGTTAAGAGAAGGCATGCTCTTCAGAGGAGGAGTCTATCAAACGAGGCAATATGTTTGTTTACATGTGAGAGAGGGACATGGACATGTCTGTAAAGACATGCTATATGTGGCTGTAGGAAGGTACATATTTACAAATATTTGGAACATATCAGTGGAAAGAGCTGAGCACGAAGTAAATGCTTATTGAACTGGAAGAGATAGACTATGAGACTGACAGAAACATGTAGGAGAAGAGGGAGTTTGTGTTTCTTTTGCTTTAAGATTCTCCTGGCCTGTGAATCCAACTTGTGGCTGCCCATTTTTCTGTCTATCCAATAAGCAAGCCATGTGGAGAAAGTGGCTCTGCTAACCTTTGGGGAGACCAGCAGAAGACCTCTCTATTATCTATAATTATTCCTCTCTATTGTAAAGGCATCCAAAACACTCAACCCACCATACCTACAACCAGAGGAGTTAAAATGCAAAGGCCCATCTGTTGCTCCAAGAACTAGCAAGACTAGAGACAACATTCATGGCTTCTGTTTCTGTTACTGATGCCACCCCAACTAGGTAGCATCATAAAGAGGGTGTGGAAGTAATGCATCAGAGGAGATAATGTGCATAGAGTGCTTTCCAAACCTTAAAGATGTTATGTGAATTAAGTGTCTGCTTATAATAGGGCAATGGAATACATCCTCATCTTCTCTATCTTACAAGGCTTAGCTCAAAGCTCACTGCCTCCAGGAAGTCCTTCTTGAGTACACATATAATTTTACTTGCTGAAATAACATTAAACAAGATCCATTAGCATCTGCTTTGCTGTGATAATCTGCTAAGGATTATGGAACCTTTCTATCTGCTTTGCAGCCGCAACTCCTCATACATATATTTTCTTCCTTTACTAGAATATAAGTTCCTTGAGAACAAGAAATCTTTTATAGATTTTCCACATGTACTTTTGATGGTTAGCATCATACTTTGTACAAAATAAGTCCATAACAATTACTTTTACAGTCATTCAGCCATATACAATTTTGACAGAATTTTTATCTGCCTTCACCATAATGATAGTCACTACAGTAGAGTCCAACACTCAGCTACATGTGACTGAATTTTTAACCAATTATTTCCCACTTGTGAGTCTTATTTTCTTAACTATACTGTAAACTCCTTGGTATCAGGGAGTATCTGCATTCTGGGTGCTCAGCAAATGCTGATGTTACAGCTTCAGCCCCTCTGATCCCAGGAACAAGGATGCAAAGAGCTTGGCAATTCCTCAAATAGGATTAAATGTTCTTCTGGGAATGTTCTATGACTGTGAAGCACAGAACACCAGGTTCTCTGAAGAATCAAAACTGTGGAGGAAGCAAAAGACAAGGAAAAGAGACACAGCAGGGGTTAGTGGGCATCAACACCTTCTTGGGTTAACTTTGGTGAGACCACAAGCATGAAAAGTATAACCAAGGGAATATGTCACCAGAGAAGAACAAAGGTTGGACAGGAGAGGACAGCAAGGGATAATAGAGAACACAAACGATCCTCTAGTTCCTGAGAGCACTGGCCCCTCTTGGGCAGCATTATAAAACAAAATGAAGAACAGGTGTTCGAGAGAAGTTATGTCTGGGCTTTTGTCTTCACTGGTGGAAGTCACATACAAAATATTAATATCATAAATCTAGTGAATTTAGGGATATTACTTACCAATAAAAATGAATATTACTTAGTAATCAAACTTAGCTCAAGCTTTATACTTTTCTCTGCCACAAAAAACAATGGCAACCTGCCACAGTGTTCAATGGAAAGAGCTCTAAACAAAGGGTCAGTAAATCAAGGTCCTTTTCCTGGATTCACCCCATAGGAGCCATATTAACATAAATTGACTCAAACTCTGGGAGCATCTGTTTTTGTTTCTTTTTAAAATGTATCTAATACTTTCCTTGCACCTCTATCACTTCTAAATATCCCTCACCCTGGAATATTATTGTGCTGAAAGAAATAAAGAACTGGAGGAATTCTATGTGAACTAGAACAACCTCCAGGAATTGATGCAGAGCAAAAGGAGCAGAACCAGGAGAAAATTGTACACAGAGATGTATACAATACTGTGGCACAATTGAATATAATGGACTTTCCTACTAGCAGCAATGTAATGAACAATTCAGAGGAACTTAGGAGAGAGAACACTATCCACATCCAGAGAAAGAACTGTGGGAGCAGAAATGCATTAGAAAACTATATGATCAACCATGCAGTGCAATAGGGATGTGATTAGGGTTTTGATGTTAAAGAATCACTCCACTGCAAATATGAATAACATGCAAATAGGTTTTGAACAATGATACTTGTATAACCCAGGGAAAGGAAAGCAGGGGTGGGACATGAATTATATAACTATGGAAAAATATTCAAAATAAAATTTTTTTAAAATAAATAAATATCCCTCACCTTAGAATTATCCCATGTAACAAAAAAAAATATTTAAGCAAAACCAACTGACATAGTGACCAAATATGATGATGAATACAACACTATGGACCTTTAGGTAACCACCACCTCCTAGGGAAATACATGCCCTTGACCCTCAGGATCGAAGACTAGTATTTGCATCTATCCTTACTTCTGATGTATTTTACTATTGTTTTCATTTACATACCTGTGATCATTGTGTATTTTCCCCTTGTTCTGGCTTTCTTCAACTCAAATCAAGTTAACAAATATTTACTAAGCACCTACCACATGCAAGATATCATAGGCATTTAGTTCCTTGACTTTTTCCTGTGTTTATTAGAATTCCTTATTTATTGTTTCTCATGACATAATAATGTTCCAATGCATTCATATAGCACAGTTTCTTCACTCATTCTCCAACTGATAGGTACCCACTCTTTTCCTTAATTGTGAACACAGAAAGTATTGCTATGATTATTTTCGTATATAATGGACATTTTACTTTTTTCTTTGAACTCTGAAGCTATACACTGGGTCAGTATTTATGAGTTTAATAACTTTTACTTATTCAGTGGCATTTTTTCCTTTAGAACAGCAGAACCAATTCATCATTACACTGACAACATAATAATGTGCTTATCTATACAATATTGACCATTTATCACATTTGACATATTTGATAATTTGCTAGGTGTATGGAAGTAAAACCTCAGAACTTTTTTTTAATTGTCTATTAATTATTAATTTATTTTTTTATTAAGATGTACTATGATTATTTGCATCCAAACTGTTCATTTATATCCTTTGACCTCTTATCTATTGGGCAATAGCTCTTGGTCTTGTGTCTTTTTTTTTAATATGCCTTAGACCAGTGATTCACAAAGTGGGTGCTACTGCCCCCTGGTGGGTGCTGCAGCAATCCAGGGCAGAGGTGATGGCCACCCTTTTTTTTGGTATTACATTCTATTCTGAGTTCAATAAATAGTTTCATAAGTTCCAGGGGGCCCTAAGTAATATTTTTTCTGGAAAGGGGGCAGTAGGCCAAAAAAGTTTGGTAACCACTGCCTTAGACATTATACTCTTTATCAGATATATTCAATACAAAGTGTTGTTTTTTTTTTCTCACAGGGAAGTTTGTCTTTTTATTCAGGCTACAGTGATTTTGTTTATGCAATTTAAAAAATTTTAAATCACGATATTGTATTTTTAGTCTAAAAATATCCTTTGTCACTTGTTTCTGATGCATTCTTCTTCTAACCATAGGTCTCAGATATTTGTTTTGCTCTAGATTTTTTTTCTGATTTGACCTTTTTTTTCCTTTCTTTTCTCCTAAAAAACAGTTGATGCTGCCCTACCTATATTTCATGGCTTTTATGAAGATCAAACAAGCTATTGCTAATGAAAAAAGCTTTCAAGAGTTTGTGAATGTGTGTGTGTAGGACATCATTACATGATGACATAATGGTTCGAATGGATGATCATGGATAAAAAGTAATCTAAATTATATTTGCATGATGATAGGCTCTAAACTATCCACTATCACTCAGGAAAGGATTCTAGTAGTCAAATGAAGCTCTTTTCTGATGGAAACATAAGTCAGCCCTTCAACTTGATGCTAGAAGTCATTGGAAAAGATATTGAGAACAAAACAGAAATTGTTATCATGATATTTAAGGAAATATATGTCCATTAAAATTCTAATAAATCTTAACAAAAACTGGGAAAGGCTGGGGAAGGCTAAACAAAGTCATTAAGGATATAGAATCACTTTCATATGGCTACAGACAAATAAAATAGGACACCAGTTCAGAATGGCAAAAAGTTAGGATTAAGGATCCAGTTTATGAAAGCCTGAAAGATACTCTAAAATGTTAGAAAGAATATTGAATTTTCAATTTGAGGACCTGAGTTTGAATCATGGCTATGCTACTTAATCCTGGTGTGATTTAGGACAATCTGGGTTTAACTTGTCCAAATAAAGCAGCTAGATTGGATTATGTTCTTTGGTCCTTTTATTATCTAAATCCTATTTTTCTAAGACTTTGGTCAAGTCACTTTTTCCTAGAACTCAGTATTTTTATTTGTCAAATGATGGTGATGAACAATAGTAAAACCCAGAGACTCTCCTAGGACCCTTCCAATTTGAATGTGATGACTAAATATTGTGAATTAAGTATGAGTAAATGACGGCTATGATGATGAGATGAGTGGGAATCATGCATGAGGAAGAGGGTAGCATCTTGGATGGAAGGCAGGCCTTGAAATCAGGAAGACAGTTCAAGTCTTGTCTATGACACATACCAACTGTGTGACCATAAGCAAGTGATTTAAACTCCTTCAGTGACCCAGATGAATCTCTTAAAATGATCGATCAACAAGAGGTTGCTGATCTGCATCAATGGAGGGATCATGAAAAGGTGTGAATGAATGACCTCATGATAATCAGAGATGACTAAGCTTAACAATCATATATGAATGAATTGGATGAACATGGACTTGATTACCACAACTTGAATTTAGGAAACATAGCTTGAACTCCAGTGAGTCAGCTTAGGAGAGAAGGAAATCACGAACTCTTGTAATGGTATGATACTGATCAAGAGAATGCCCAAACCATGATATTACAGGGCATAGGTCTTTGCCAGAAGGGGTAATTCCCATGGAGCCAGGGATATGCCATGAGGAAAAAGTGATATGCACTGTGGTCTTATCAAATGAAATTGACTCATGAAATTGATCATAGATTCTCTTGATCGACTTTCCATCACATTAATTATAACAGAAAATAGTCAAATTAGAAAACTTGCCTGGAAGAACAGGAGAAAAAACAAGCTGACCTTGTCTCAGCCTAACATTTGAGAGGACAGCCATTCACTCCCACAAAATATTCCAGTCAACTGGAGAACATGATGCAGAGCAAGGTCTGACCCACTGAGCCATCCTAGGGTCACTGAGGCAGGAATCCAGGCATGTAAGTGGCCCATAGACAGCATGAACCAATACTTTCAATTTATATGAAAACTAAACTAGAAGTGTTGGTTCATGTCACCTGCAGGCCCTGGCCCTCTCTGCTGGGTACTTAGTCAGCCCCTCCCAGTTGGACAGGGTCACTAGATCCGATGGCAGGTCCAGGTCTGACTTGATCCAGCCGTACTGTGGGAAACTCCAGGTGTGAGCAGGGGGGGTTATTGACCCCTCTGTGACTTAGGGGAAAAATATCCCAAGGAGTTACTTGAGGCTCAGAAAGTTTAATTACCCATGGTCTGATAGCCAGTATGTGTCAGAGGCAAGATTTGAACCCAGGTCTTCCTGACTCCAAATCCAGCACACTACCCACTAGACCACACAGCCTCCTGAGAAACACAGCCATAGTGAGACCATGTCACATTTCGGCAGGCTTTCCACCTCATTATAACAATGTCTATTTCTCTAAAACTTGAAAATGTGAACAGCACTTTCTTCACAACAACCCTGTGAGGTAGGTAGTAGAAACACAGCAATGCCCACTTTCTAAATGAGGAAACTAAGGCTCAAGCAGGTTAAATGACTTGCCCATAATCACAAAGAGTTTATAAGTTTCTGAGGAGGGATTCAAACCCAGATCTCTGCTGACTCCAAGTTGAGGATCTTTCCCATAAGACCATACAGACCTTTCTCCTTATTGATATTCCTCTTGAGTACAGAGCATATGGAGGCAAAATGATAGATAAGAAAACTGCAGCTTTCATTCTATTTGGGGAAATGAGGTGGTACCTGATCTCAAGGTACTTATTACCTCCCTGGAAAAGATAATATCAACATATGGAAACCTTCAAATAGCAATACATCTCTAACTCACGTTTTCCTTTATACAAATATAGCCCTTGAAAGTTTACAAAGATCTTGAGATACATTATTCCATTTCATCTTCACAACAACCCTGTGAGGTAGGTACTAAAGGGAATGTCATTCTTTTTTTTTTACCAAAAAAGGAAACTGAGGCTCAAAGACCCTAAGGGGATTGTGCAGGGTCACAGAAAGAGCAAGTGTCAGGAGTGACCCTTTCATTTTATCCCTGGTGCCTTAATATAGCACCTGACCCATAGGAGGTGCTAAATGATGCTCAACGATTTGTCTACACTTGACTGTGAAATAAAGTTCTCCTGACTCTGAATCCAACACTTTGACAACAATGCTATGTTCCATTCAATCATGAGTCAGGACATTGCCAAAATGAGTGCTTTTCTTTCCTGGTAGCATGTTAGGTTAGAGGGTGATTGTTCAGGGAATGCAGCCCTCTGAGTAGAATTCAGGGTTGACTTTGGTTAATTTGAGATTTCAGATTAGGGGAAAAAGTCAAGTGAAATATAAGGGAAAGAGATCAACTGAAATGAAGACTAATCTCATCAAGAATAAAGGATTAATGCTTAGGAATGGCCATATAAGCCCAAGCAAAAAGACTGACAGCATTGATCCTAAGAATTTGGTTATAGACTGGCACTTAGGGTAGAACTGGAGACTGGGCTATGGCCATGCACAAAGATGGGAACTTCTTTAGGAAACTGGACTGCACTGATGAGAGAAGTCTGATGAAACAAATGAGACAGAAGCCTAGGATAAAGAATGAGAACCACCAGGGTTGATGTTGTTAGCATTATATGGAACTGATGGGACCAGTTGGTCCATGACCTTTAATCATATCAAATTTAGACTCAGAAGATTTCTGAATGAGGATCACAGAGTTTGGTGACTATCAAATCTGACCCACTCATTTAACAGATGAGGAAACAGAGGCAAGAGAGAAAATAATTCATAAAAGATCACATAGGTAGTAATTGGCAGAAAGGAGATTCAAACTCATTTCCTCTGGCTCCTTTCCCCTGTACCACTGTGTCTCCCTAGTTGCTCAAAATCTCAAAGGTTCCAGGTTTTCAGAGAGATAAAGGATAGCAGTTTTTTCCCTCACGTGCCAGAACATTTAAATCAAATGACAATGCTCTATTTCTGAACAGTTTGTTTAGTGAGAGGTGAGGGAGGTATCCCTTCATCAAGCTTCATGGGGGCTCACTTCTGCCTCTTCAAATTAATAGATCTTAGATAGAAGGAAAAGGCTATTTGGGCTTATTCAGTAAAAGACTTTAATTTTTGATACAGATAAACTGAGGCACCAAGGATAGGAGATTTGTACTTTGACTTCCTTGAAGGCTCTCAAGAAACCTTTCCTGATCCCATTAAGAGTTAATGCTCTTGGGGGGCAGCTGGGTAGCTCAGTGGGTTGAGAGTCAGGCCTAGAGTCGGGAGATCCTAGGTTCAAATCCGGCTTCAGACACTTCCCAGCTGTGTGACCCTGGGCAAGTCACTTGATCCCCATTGCCCACTCTTACCACTCTTCCACCTAGGAGCCAGTACACAGAAGTTACGGTTTAAAAAATTAAAAACAAAAGAGTTAATGCTATTTCTCTTCGAGTTATTTGAAATTTATTTATCTACTTCTCTTTTATATGGTCTCATAGAATCTACGCTTCCTGAGCATAAGGATTGTCTCAATTTTTTTTTTATCTCATAGCCTTAGTTGTCTAGAGTAAAGAGCTCCAGAATGTTGCTTCAATTTAGTAGAATGGAAGGCATCCCTTCCAGGATTTTGATAATCTCTTCTTTGGATAATCTTTAGAATTAGAGCCAACATTCTGAAAATCAGGCCTTTGACAAGAGACTGGAAAAAATGACCCCGAGAGAACAGTGTTATCAAGAATGATCATTGGCAGCCAGAGGAGGCCAAGGGGTCTTTATAAATGAGGTAGACTTTGAGCTGCTTCAAATAAAAGACAGGCATATAGAAGCCCAGAAGACATTCCCAATAGAAGTAATAGTACTAGTTTAAAGAATGGGGAAGAGAGGAGTGAGCCAACTACCTTAGGAAGGGGCCAGGCCAGAAGAAAAGATCTGGCTATTAAAGAGTGGGACAGATCACTAGTTGTTCAGTTGTTTTTTCTGACACTCTTGTTCTTTGTCTCTTTGTGACCCCATTTGAGGTTTCCTTGACAAAAGTAATGGAGTGCTTTGCCATTTCATTCTCCACTTCATTTTACAGATGAGAAAACAGAGCAAATTGGCTTGGCCAGAATCATGTAACTAGTAAGCGTCTGCCTGGATTTGAACTCACAAAGATGAGTCTTCCTGACTCAAGGCCTAGAGCTCTATCCACTGTCTCACCTGCTTGCTCAAGTATAGATCACAGAGGCCTGGAACGTTGGGAACCTTGAATGATATGCCAAGAAGCCTGTCTCTCACCTTGATTCACTGGAAATCCATTTAGAGGAGGAGGATAATTTACTGGAAGGCAGATTGAGGAAATATTAATATTCATTAATGATTTTTATAAAAAAGTATGTTATCCTAGAAATGGAAAATCCAGAAAGGGGAGAGAAAATCAATGGAGAAAAATCTAAATGTTTTTCTTTATAATGTTTTATTTTATGCATTTTAAATCTTTGAGAAGAAGTTCATAGTCTTTAACAGATTGCTCAGAGGGTCCATGGTACAAACCAGGTGAAAAGCCCTGATTCCTAAAGCCCTTCTCAAAGGAGAAGGAGTCAGGATGGAAAGGCATGTATCAGGGCAGTAAGCTTCCTACATTAAGTTCACACGGCCACTCAAGTAGTGAAGTGACTGTAGGCTCATAGGTTTTAAAACCACAAACTTGTCATATATAATGATTAATTTTTTTCAAATAATATCTGTGATTTCAACAATAGCAGGCAGACAAAAGATCATAGATCTACAAAGAGAAGAAATCTCAGACACAGTCTAGCCCGAACACCTCATTTAAAAGATGAGGAAACTAAAGGCTCAAGCAAATTGTGACTTGGCTAAGGTCATCTTGTCATTAGGGTCAGAGGTGGGATTAGAACCCTAGCCCTTTTGCCTGAGAGATTTTCATTTATTTATTTATTTTTACTCACTCATTTATTTATTTGTTTGTTTGTTTGTTTGTTTATTTGATTTATGTATTATTTATTTATTAACAGAGTTTTTCTCTTTTAATAAGATGCTCTTCCAGGATACTCCCTTCACCAATTCAAACTGGCACTTTCTCTGAAACATAGGCAGCCACCTAAAGCACCCTGGGATTGAGAGCTTGCTACGATCATGCAGGCAGTAAATATCAGAGGTGAGACTTGAATGCTGACTCTGAGGTCCACTCTGGCTCTGCTAAGCCACTAAGACTAGCTTTGTCTAAGGAGAATCAATATGGAGTTATTTTTCCTGTGGCTGAATTATAAGTTTATCTTGGGGAAATTCCACTGCACTTAGAATTCAGAGAACAATGGATAGGAAGATGGCAGACCGTTAGCTGAAACCCGTATACATCCTTCTATGCACTTCATCCACATTTGAATTGAAAATAACATTTTAGCTAACCTAGACTGTAGCCCATATTTCTGTCTCATTGTCGTATGGATGCCTTAGCTGGTCAGACACTCCTACGAGAGAAGCATGATGGTGGCTGATGCACATCCACACTCATTTACAATTATTCTCTGGGCTACATTCTCAATGGCAAACACACCACTGGCATCCATTACTCTCTCCCCAGTATGGATCATATCCATAAGTACACGTTGCATGAACGATCAGGATGGAAAGCCAGACAAATAAACAACCGTGAAACAAAGTGATGGAGGTTGCCCAGAACAGCAGAAATCTATTGACAAGGGAGGGGAGTAGAATACAAAAATCCCATTGGCGTGAACGTGGGTCAGGCCGTTAAATCACAGCATTATATTAAAATTTTAAAAAATACATAGGCTCAGGCAGAAGATAAACTACAATTTACTTCTTGCCTACTCAGACTTTAATTGAAAATGTTAAATGGCATTGTTATACAGTCAATTATCACAGCAGTCATCGTATGCCCATTGTTCACAGTTATCTGTGTTACATTCATTTGAAATATAATAATAACCCATGAAATACTCTTTAGTGAATCCAGACTTATCGATCTATGTAGTTTATATAATGAAATGCTGAAAAGTATACAAAATGTTATTGCAAGTTGCGAAAAGTTGGCATCTACTGGATTCCTAGAAAAACAGCCAAGTAGCCAATTGCCTACTGGGCATCTCCAACTAAATGTCCCATAGATAGCTTAAACTCATTATGTCCAAAATAGAATTCATTATCTTGCTCCAAAGAAATAAAAAAAAAAAAAGATTCCTCTTTCCTAACTTTCCTCTTCCTTTTGAGGATACCCAGTTATCCAGTATGACAACCCAGATGTCATCCTTAACTCCTCTCTCTCACCCATTCCCCATATCCAATCCATTGACAACTCCTGTGAATTTTACCTTCTTAACATATGGTGTTATTCTGTCCCTTCGTTCCTGTGACACTACAACTGCCCTGGTACAGACTGTCATCACCTCAAGCCTGGACCATTGCAGTAGCCTGCTGTTGGACCTCTCTGCCTCAGGTCTCTTTCCTCTACAGGCTCCAGGCTCCACTCATCTTCCTAATGTTCAGATCTAACTATATCATTCCCTCATCCACTATTCGTAATATCCAGTGGTTCTCCAGTGCCTCCAGGATCAGGTAAAAAATCCCGTGTTTGCCTTTTAAAGACCTTCAGACAGGGTCTCCTTCTTTCTTTCCAATCTTCTTCCATCCTACTCTCCACTTGTACTTTGTAATCCAGAGAAGATATTTGCCTCCTTTCTCTTCAATATATAAAATACTCCATCTCTCAATTCCAGTTATTTTCCCTGACTTACCCCCATATCTGAGATTCTTCCCCTCCTTCCCTTTACCGACCGAATTCCTTGGCTTCCATCAAGGCTCAGCTAATACTTTACCTTCTACAGGAAGATTTCCTGATCCCCTTCAATGCCAGTCCATCCCTTTGATTAGCTCACCTTTAAGTTAATATATATAATATATATTATATGTATATTATTTAGTTTATGCATATGCTGTCTCCCTAAGAAGATTGTAAGCTCCTACAGGTCAAGTAATTGTTTTTACTTCTTTGAATCCTTAGAGTGCTGGGCACATAGTAGGTCCTGAATAAAAGCTTCATGACTTGAGCCAGATTATATAGCTGAAGCTTCCTTTCCTGTATATTCAAGTATATGACAAATCCCTATATTCAAAGACAAACTCCAAACAATCCTCAATAATTAAATACATAAACGGTACTGAAACCAGAACATGGTCCCACATGAAAATGTTACCTAGTGCTGCCTGGATATCAAATTAATCCCTAAAACTAAAGAATAGTACTCTCAACAACTTTCCTTTACTGTAAATAAATGTTAATAGATGTCCAAAATTAATAACTATGCTAAGGGTCATCCTAAGGAACAAGTTAAGGAAATATGCAAAATGCTTTGTATCCCATAATGCTAACTCTCAATGCTAACTCTTCTGATGACAATCTTCCATTTACCTGGAAAGCTTTCAAAATAATCCTTCTGGAAGGACTTAAACTCCTGTGGAAATGCCCTCAGTATGTTCATTGCTATTATCCTATCCATTATTACTATCATCTTGTGTTACCTTCCACCAGAACCATTTCAGAGATGTTTGGGGGGAACCTACAGAAGGCAATTTTGCATCTCAATCCTTGTTAGTTACAAAAAGAAGGCATTTTATCTGTCAGAATTATAGCCCACATATAGCTAACTCGAAATGGTTTGGCTGGTCAAGAAACATTTTTAAGTGCCTACTAGGTGCCAGGCAGAGAATTCAGTGTGAGAGATACAAAGAAAATATTAAAATAGTCCCTGCTCTGGAGCTCAGAGTGTGATAGTGGTAGCTGATATGCAATATCTATGCAAAAACAAGATAGAAGAGGTGCAATTTATAATCAACAAAGGCAAGGCATTAGAATTAAGGGGATAGAGATAATAGGGGTATATGGATTTCTCCCAGGTCTGTTCCATTTAAAAAATGAGAATGAGATAATAATGACAATGATAATAACTATTCTGGTTTTTGTTACTGCTTTAAGACATACAAAGTTCTCCCTCCTCCCTATACATTACTATATTTGCACATCCCTTTAGCCCTGAAAGGCATGGCCCTCAGGCATCATTATCAGAATTTTACAAACAAGGAAACTGTGATTTGGCAAATTGACTATTCTTATAAAGCAATTTCATGGAAGAGTAGTGATTTGAACTCAGATCTCTTGATGCTAGATATGAGAAAGCTTTCACCTCAACCATAGTTAATAACCCACTTCATAATACATGAATTGTCAACCAATGCTTGCATGGATTTTTCAGTAAATTTATGAATAGGAATAGCCTTCTCTTTAAGAAAACCACATACAAAATCTGAATTTACAGAGCTGAAAAATTTGGAGGCAATTATTCCCATGACCAAAGGACCTGCTTGTTGCCCACAAGTAGATTTATCTCAGGTAAATTTTCATTCAAGCTCTATTCTGAAGCATTTAAGGATTTGATGGATCACTGAGGACTTGAGAGACGTGCACCAGAAAAGAGAAACATTATGAAGAAATGTGGGACGTGAACTCAATCTTCCTAATTCTGGGTCCAGCACTCTGTACCCCATAGCTGTCTGTAATATTCCGCTCCATTGGAGTGAGACAGAGTAAAATTGAGTGTCTGGACTATAGAGATAGGTGTTTAACAAATACTGATTGACTTAGTGATTGATCATTTGGTCTTTGTGTCTCAGGTTCCTGCTTCTTGCCAGTCCTCTCTCCACAATGACCCTTCCTTTGTGCTTCCTGGTGACACCATGTCAAAGATTCTACAGCAGACTGACAGAATGATTGTGTCCCTAGGGGAGTGCTTGGAGTCACTGGATGTTCTTCTCTCTCTCTCTCTCTCTCTCTCTCTCTCTCTCTCTCTCTCTCTCTCCTCTCCTCTCCTC